>NC_136499.1:55554581-55589581 GCF_053919585.1 Euprymna scolopes | reverse complement strand
GATGTACTGCATCTCACCAGCGACTTGCTCCGACATAGGCGCTTATCCAGGTCGTAGCATGCATGAAATGTGCATTTCTGACGACCTCACAGTATGGGACACGGCGCAATCTATTGGTTATGCTTCGATTTTATTTTTTTATATTTTATCTAGTTCTACATTCTACTATGTGACAAGTCACGACACCCATACAAGTAAGATAGTTACACCTGTTATTCAGGCAGTAGACATCACATCTACAAACATTAACTGAAATCAGCCGACTCCCCAGACACGATATCGGAACATCTTTTTGTTGAGGGACATCACGTCTCTACGAATGATGAACAGCTTTTTTTTTTTACATATATTAGACATGAAGAGGAGGCTATATATATATATATATATATATATATATATATATATATATATATATATATATATATATATATATATATGTATAAGGAATGAAAAAATATACCAGCGGTGGTTGACGTTATGTTTAAA
Source organism: Euprymna scolopes (assembly GCF_053919585.1). Lineage (NCBI taxonomy): Eukaryota > Metazoa > Mollusca > Cephalopoda > Sepiida > Sepiolidae > Euprymna > Euprymna scolopes. Next base: position 55,589,095 of record NC_136499.1, on the reverse strand, counting down.
GAAAAAATAGAAAAAAACGAATGAAATTATTAAAAAATCAACGTTTCGTCCTTGTTTCCGAGGACATCTTCAGGATAATTGAAATAAAAATGTGATAAAAGAAAAAGTCATAGATCGTGCGAAAAATGATCATGAAAGTGATCAGTTAAAAAACTGTCTTTTTTCGCACGATCTATGACTTTTTCTTTTATCACATTTTTATTTCAATTATCCTGAAGATGTCCTCGGAAACAAGGACGAAACGTTGATTTTTTAATAATTTCATTCGGTTTTTTCTATTTTTTCTTTAAACACACACACACATATATATATATATATATATATATATATATATATATATATATATATATATAAATACCCGTTCACATACACTTTTTCATGATAACGCTAGAACTCAGAATTTGATGGAATCGAACAATTATATCGACAACGATCATGGATTGAATGTTGTCTCCAAGTCTGGTTAAAGGCTACATGACAAAGTTCGAAATACATTTCGTAACCAAGGGATGCCTATTTCCCTTTTCTGCAGTCTCATTCCCACAGAAGAGAAGTTGCGAGTCGGTCTCTGCTTTATCCTTATTTTCATGGCAAGTGTTTGTATGAACTCCAATTAATGAACCCCCTCTCATGACTTCCAGGAAAAACACTGGTATAACTGAAATGACTATCGATCATTTCCCCCGCTATTGTTCTGTTCTTTAACGTAAACGTAGATTACAACACCGCTTCTCTTTTTCCTGGGGAACTCTCTTCTTTATTCCTGCTTACCGACTGACTACAATATGGTCGTCTTCAAGTCCAAAGTGAACAAATTCTTTTTGAGTCGTTTCCTTAAGTAATTAAAATCACCAAATGACTAATACTAACGATTACTTGAACATTTTCTCATTGCCTACTGTACATATATTAACGCTTATCCTCGAATGCCCTCCAGGTTTTGAGAAGTGGTGACTTCTTTGACAAAAAAAGAAAAAAGCCTTCACAAAAATTAGAACCAATATTTTCCAAAGCTGCAAATAAGAAAATAAACATTGTTTTCAATTGAATGCTCGGCGCCTCTAAAACACACACTTCTAATAATATAGAATAAAACCAATGCATTAATTTAACATACAAAGCTCAATAACGAATAGAGCAGCTAAATATTTGTATAGGTGGTAACGCATCGCGAGTCAGAAAGCTGAAACTTGCTTTTGTGCTGAACAAAAATCGATTTTATAAATCAAGGAGTAATCTCATTTAATACGTTTTTGTTAGTTTGTAATTTCACGAGATGTTCATGCTTGTGGCATTATTTAATCATTTATTTGCTCAACAAGTGGTCAATTGGTTGGAAGCCATACAAGGGATATTTATGTAACAAAAAGCATTATTCTTATTAATGCTATCAATCATTTGTCTGTAAATGCCTAATACCGTTTCGCTTAGAGAGTTTATCGGCAGGGAATTTTCGCCTAATATCAGAGCATGTGAGGTGATGAATCAGGTTCAATGAAGTTGCCAACGCATTCGTAATTTAACGTTTTTCATGATACTAAGACCTCATTATTCATTGCAAATGTTTAATGCATAGGGGTGTAATAAAGATATCTTTAGTGAACACTACATCGTATCCATTTTCTCTTCGTAGTGCATCAATATTCAGTATATTTGATACACACACCCATATATGTATATACAAAGTATGTTATATAGTTATTATTATTAGTATTAGACGAAACCACTTGTGCGCGTATGTTACGTGAGTTCTTATTAGTAAAGATATGTGTCTTAGTGAGAGTTCTTGTCTTATTACATATGATGTTGTATCTTAGAGAGAGAGAGAGATGTGTATGTAATGACATTTTATAATACAGACATATAATAACAATACAATTTACCTTTTTGTAGAAATCACAAACACAAAGAGGAGCTTTACACAGAACACATGGTGAATTTATTTTCTTACGACCGGTCGTGATTTCATCATTAAGAAATCAAAGTTTCACATTTTAGTTTCTGAAGTGACGTCTGTCTTCAGACGTCCGCCTGTCTCTGAGTTTTCTCACTGACCGTCTCCCCTGACTGTCTCTCCTGACTGTCTCTCCGACCAACTAACTCTCCTTCCTATATTGAGAAATCCATGCATCCCGGCCACGTGAGCAAAATTCACGTGTTTCAACATGCGCGACTTTGCACGTTTCCGACATTGATTTCCCAATAACATATTTTTTCTTGTGTTGTTTCCACAAAGGAATTCAACCTACATATCTAATGTATTTAACCCATATTTTATTATCCACATTCTTTTAACAACTGAATAGTTTATTTATTATTTATTTCATCCGAATTAACAATTTACTGGACATTCCATTTAAACCTATTGTGCTTTAAAACTTATGTCCAGGGTTCAATTTCTGCTTTCTCTTATTTTCATTTTAACTAATCTCTCTATTTTTATACTTACATGAACAAGGGACAGCCCTTATCATGTAACATCCCTCCCTTCCATATTTCACAAAAAAATGTATGCATTTTTAACCTTAGTACATTTTTTATTTTTACATCTACACAACCACAATACTGATTACATATAATGATAGAAGATATATCGAGACACAGGAATGGGTATGTTTGATCTGGCAAACGGTGGTTCATTAAAATTTTGGGGTCGGTGTTCGCGCCTGGTTCACAAATATGGAAATACAAAATTTAAAAATAAAAATAAAAACTTTACAAGTATTTTTTATATAGATGTACGTAAGAATACTTTGATAAATATGTGTATACTTAAAAAGGGATAGTATAATAAAATTATGCGATGTGCTTCGCGACTGGCATCCATACGTGGAAATAGGTACAAACTTTAATAAAGGCTTTTCATATCTGTCTGCGTAAGTATACTTTGATAATTATGTTTCAGTTTGAAGAAATATGGTATAATAAAATTATGCGGTGTTCGTTCGAACCTGACCTCCATAGAATGGAAATATATCACAAAGTTTAAAAAGTTTTTTTTTTAATATAGATCCACAGAATATTTTCATAAGTGGTTCACTGTGAACAGGTGTGGTATAATAAATTATGGGGTTCATATATTTTATTATTACTTTCATCATATTTTGCTTTGGTTTTGATACCCCCAAATTCAACCCAACTTTACAACCCTTCCTTTTCATAACCTATCATACTTTCATAAACCACAATCCATTTTCTGTAGGCTGTTTTTGACCCCAGTCAACGAACGACGGGTACTTTATATATATATATATATATATATATATGTGTGTGTGTGTGTGTGTGTGTGTGTGTGTGTGTGTGTGTGTGTGTGTGCATCGAGGCACAGTAACGGGTGTGTTTGCTCTGGTATAATGGTGATTCATTAAAATTTTGGCGTCTGTGTACGCGCCTGATTCACGAAGTATTGATATAAAAAAAATAAAATAAAAAAAAGGTTTACAAGTGGTTTTTATATAGATGTACATAATAATACTTTGATAAGTATGTGTTAACTTAAATAGGGATGGTATAATAAAATTGTGGGCTCTGCGTTTGCGCCTGGCCTCCATGGAATCGAAATGGGCATACACTTTAATAAAGACTTCTATATCTATCTGCGTAAGTATAATTTGATATTTATGTTTCAGTTTGAAGAAATATGGTATAATAAAATGTTGGGGGGTTTGTTCGCCTCTGGCCTCCATAGAATTGAAATTTGTCATAAAGTGTAACAAGGTTTTGTTTTATATAGACCCACAGAATATTGTGACAAGTGTTTCAGTGTGACCAGGTATGGTAAAATCAATTATGGGGGTTATCTATTTTATTTTTACTTTCATCATATTTTGCTTTGGTTTTGATACCCCCAAATTCGAAGCTATCTCTTTACTTCCCTTCCTTTTCCTAACCTAATTTTATAAATCAGAGTCCATTTTCTGTAAGCTGTTTTGCAACCCAGTACACGACGGGTACTTTTGCTAGCATATATATATATATATATATATATATATATATATATATATATATATATATATATATATATATATATATATATATATATATGTTCATAAAATGAAAATTACAATTGAATTTACAAAAATGATCCAAGATGGTAAAATTAAAGTAAATTATAAATATTAAAGAATTATAATTATAAAATAATCTCAGCACGATAAAAAAGCTCGATAAAACCAAATAGGAAATATTTTAGTAACTGTTTGCTCATACACACACACACACACACACACACACACACACATATATATATATATATATATAATTATATAACATACCTTTTCCACACAATCGAAATGATCACATCTAAAAAATGAAGCACGAATATATTTCGACTCATCATAGTCTACATTCGATCAATCATAATTTAGGATTCCAAAGGAGTTTACCGAAAATGATGGCAGCACATTGGTATTTTTTAATGCTACACTGTTTTAATGCTATTCTTTTCCATTATGTAATACAACCGTGTCTTTTTTTATTCATATGTATATTAAAGCTTGGGATATTTATGAAAATAAAAAGGTTAAATAAAAAATGCATTTTTAATTTTAAGGATATTAACTAAAATCAAGATGTGAAACACTTAGCATCTGCATAACAGAATTTTAATTAGAAAATCCACAGAAAAACAAAAGAGTTTTACAAGCACAGGTGGATAAAAAGGAGAAAAACTCAGTGTTAATTTTTAAAAAGAAAACAGAAATTTCCAGCTGTATAGCTGTATACGTAGCTGTTTCGGAATTTACAAATATAACAATGTGAAACTCATATATATATATATATATATATATATATATATATATATATATATATATATATATATCCTCGTATAAAGATATACTACTTCCCAATAATGAAATGTAGAAAGAATCGCTTTGCCATCAATAGTAATATATAAAACCATAATATATTTATACATATATAATTATCAATTAACAAATATTAATAATATCGTATAATACTTATTTAACAACTATATATTGATGTGTTTGTTATTATATACCATCTATTGAGAATACATTTCCGTCAAAAATCTTAAGTAGTTGTCCTGCCAGACAATGAAATAGATAAGAGACAGGTAACTAAGCCAGGCAAATCTAACGAAACGTTATATAATCCATAGACGTGTTCATTATTTGTTTATATATATATATATATATATATATATATATATATATATATATATATATATATATATATAAATCGATGGGTAGAACTGTTAACTATTAACTCGATGATTCTAGGTTTAGTCCTAGAGAGAGGTTCTAGTCTAGCCGCGCACTTATGAGTTGTGATGCAAGAAAACAGTCGACGGCTCTCTCTCTATATATAAAAAGTATGCGTAAATATTATTACGACTAGACAGTTCGTAAATAAGTAAATTACGGCTGTTGTTGTTTAGCAAACCGCATTTTTTGAGTGGGGTGGTTGGTTGTCAAGATAGAAAGACTAAAAATGTTAACTACTTAAAAAATCTAGTAGTATGAATATTAACTAAGACACTTTATCAAATATCAACACTAACGTACTGTATACGCAATAGCCCTTATCCGCGAGTGGCTTCCGGGCTTGATAAGTGGTGACCACCTTGTAATATATATATATATATATATATATTATATATGTATTATATACTATATATATAATATATACATATATATACATATACATACATATATATATATAAATATATATATATATATATATATATATATATATATATATATATATATATATATGGGTGTGTACATGCTTAGAAAGGGAATCAGGTGCATATATCCAGTAAACGAGACTAAGTAAATGGGGGGCATGAGTTTGAATACATGTGTTACGTTCTTGCAAATGTGCATTAGCCATACGAAACCTCTACATGTAATTCTCATTTTTATAAAACCATTCTGTTCATACCATTATTTTTGTAATATTTCTCCGATTATACCATTATTATTCGTAATAAACAGTGTCATTTTTATTACTCCTACAAACCGTCTATGGTTTTAGGGGTTCGCTTTGATTATAGCGACACTATCTAATTCAGTGTAAATTAGCCACACCAATATGTTACAAATAGTACAGTCAGTTATCTCACATCCTGACACACCTGGATTTCAGAGGCTGTTTCTTCTGGAAAATTATCAGAAGCAAAGGAATAAAGCAGGTTCCATTCACAGCGTGCAAACGCTCGAGGGTAATTTAAACGCTTCGCTGCGAACTAATCAGTAGTATTATGATTCTTTATCTGTATTTACTGAATCGAGAATAAGAGATGTGAACGGGTACATAATCAGACGAACAATTATGAATAACGTTAACAGTGAGGTATATCTGTCATCCAGTTACATCATCATCATTATAGTGATTTGTTTTTTACAAGAAAAATAAAAAAAAAATTTCCAAAGTATATATATATATATATATATATATATATGGGGAGATAAGTAACAGATTAAAGAGCAAGTGAGATATCCTATTAGCTATTATATTAAGGTAATACTTTCAGGGTAATCCCAGCCAAAAAGGTAAAGCTCAATATTTAAAATAGAGCAATATATGAGTTTAATGGGTAAAGTTATATTCTGAAAATCAAAATATAAACACATATATTCGGGTTAAGAATTTATTGTTTGACACAAGATATATATGGAGGAGAGTTTTGTTTATTTCCTTAATTCATGGATTTTCAATAATGGCTCATATCATCGGAGGAAATGAAATGCGGTCAGCAAAATGTTCAGCTGTTAATAAACACGTATTGTGCTTTTCAGCACATATATTGAAAACGTTATTTGACTGGTGAATAATAGTTATAGGAAAAAGGAATTTCATACAACCTGGGCAGTCCATTTTACAAATGAATACAATATTTTCCGGGGCATGACTATCAGGTCGCATGAATAGTGGTCTAGTGGAGAAGCCAGCCATCTGATATATCAGGAATTATTGGATTTTCCATACTGTTATTCCGAGAGGGATCCAAAGTGGTCGTCTTCGTCGGCGATTTAAAGATGTAAAGATGTGCTGATAGAAGAGATCCAAAATCTTTGCGGATGGGAGACAGGTTATCAAAAATTGAATCAATGTTCCATTCCATAACATATATTTCCGTCGGTAATAAAATGTGTATGTTGAATCATATATGCATATCTTGAGTGCAGGAGTCTTCGGAAATTAGCAGGCCTTTTATTGATAAATGCTGGGAAATTTGTTTATATATATATATATTGTACATTCTACTGCTTATCTTGCAAGTACTTTGCACTGATTTTCGTCCGTCGTTTTAGTCAGTTTTTTATTACGTTTTCGCTTTGTATCTGGATGCTTTTATATGCTCTAGTTCAAATGAAAGTTAATTTACTTAAAATACTTAAGCGCCCTGCTCGTAAAAAATCCGTTTTAGCCACGACAGAGGAAAACGTATTACACACACACACACACACACACACACACACACACACACACACACACATATATATGTATATATATATATATATATATATATATATATATATATATATATATATATATATATATATATTGCGTATTTAGGGAGATGTTTTCATTGATTTGATTGCGAGTATTGTGTGGTCAACACAGTTCAATCCTTGTAAGTGAATAAAATACTCGAGCTGAGCTCGAAATCAAAACCTAAAGACACCGAGTCAAGTACGATAAGCATTAGTCACCTTAAAGCGATCAGCAAGAGATGTTTGCAAACCGATTATTCTTAACATTGTGTGATTCGCGCATGCGCAGCCCTTTTAAAGTTAGCAAACATAAAAATTCGACGATCCCCACGTACCAATTTCTCAAGATTCACCCCTTAGCGGGCCGTTTTTTATTCGGATGAAAACGCATTAAAATGCTTTTCATATGTCTACATATGCTATACACAATGGTATATATATCTTTTTGTATATAGGTCGGGAATTGTCTTCACAGACACATTCTCAATTTTATAGATAATCTCGAAGCAATCCCACGTTTTCCGACGTAAAATACGCATACATATTATATTTAAATTAATACAGAAGCTGAGATATATGCATGCAAGTATTATCTTTATTTCTAAACTGTTCACTTCTTCTGTGTGGAAACAGAAAAATATACTTGAGTTAGATCAAAAGAAACACCATCATAGAGTTAGTCAAGTACGATAACCATTAGGCCAGCCTCACGCGATACTTAAAAGTGTTTTAAAATGTTTTTTTTTCTAAACATAAGTAATCTGTAATGTGAACTATACACGTTGACGTATTCTTGAAACAGTTGGAAAACATAAACATCTGGTGAATTCCCACGTAATAATTTTTAAATTTTGTACATTATGTGAATGGCAACAGGTGAGTTTTATTTTCACATGTTTTAATTTACTATATACAAAATATCAAGGTTGTAGATCAAATATTCCTTGAGTATATTGGTTAGGAATGTTTTAACACACATACATGTTATCAGTGTTATAGTATATAGATTGCAGTAGCGAATATATTCATATCGTTTGCGTTGTATTTGTATATGGATTTTTAGTGTTGGCTGTTGACAGAAAAATTCCCTTAAAATTCTTATCGTAAACGGGTTTACTGCAATGATTACGCTTATGGTATGTTTTCTTAATAGAAAATCATTTTTTCCAAAAATATGGTATATTCATCTGTTTGATTCGAGAAAGTTTTCCATGCAAGGATTTAATTTGTAATTCGTGTAACAGTATATAATATTTGGTTATGTAATACGAATTCATCGAAGAGAAAGATTCTTAGAATTATCCCAATAGATATTCCTTTTTTCATATGACGACATTTTACAATAGCTCACAGTTTTCTTTAAAGCAAGATATTATTTAATTCTATACGACTAGATCTATAATTCTTTCAAATACCCCGTTAATGTTTATTAGAAGGCAGTGACATCGTAGAATAATATATTATCATATTATCACACATTAATTTTAAAATGAAAACCAATGGGCACAGATAAAATACATTTACATATACATAGACGCAGGGCACAAAAATATATGAGAACTGAACAATTAGACACGTTATTGATTTTCAAATAATCTCTAGAGAGAAAGAGAGGGGGTGGAAGATAGGACGCAGAAAATATACATACACACACACACACACACACACACATATATATATATATATATATATATATATATATACAGAGAGAGGGAGAGAGAGAGAGAGAGAGAGAGAGAGAGAGTAGTAATTTATAAAGTATATATGGCGATTAAGCTACACTGAATATTCGGCGTTTCATCCACTCTAGGATTCCTCAGGCATATGCGCAAATTCTGTGGTTGTTTATCGTTTTTATATGACCCTCTTCTATTGAGGATTTAGTTAGCCAATCAGCTTTATAGTATCCACCGCGCCCCTTCCTATCAGCCAATAGGCATGCGGTTTATCGAACAAAGGATCTGTTTTAAATCTAGGTTAGTGGTTTAAGGCAGACCTTTTTTCTTTTTTTTGTTAGTTTATATATAAATATACATATGTGTACATATATATATATATGCACATATATATACATATATATATACATATATGTGTGATCGTTTATGTATACTAATGTTTATTTATTTTATTTATTTGTTTATTTCTTATTGTTTTTGTTAGTTTTAAAAAATATTTTTATCGCAATCCTAGAGTAAATTTTATTTTGTGAACACGGTTATTTCCTATTTCTCTTCTACATTATAATAGATTTTGGGGTTCTTTAAAGAAATAACTGGCTAACTAACTCCTCAATAGAAGAGGACCATATAAAAACGATAAACAACCACAGAATTCGCGCATAAGCCTGAGGAATCCTAGAGTGGATGAAACGCCAAATATTCAGTGTAGCGTAATCGCCATATATATTTTATAAATTACTAACTAGTTCTTCCTACGTATTGAGCACTTTTGAAGGAAATACTTAAAGTGTACGCATAAAGCTATACTTTCGTATATTAATTTTATGTGAGTAAATGAAGTAGTTATGTATATATATATATTATATATATATATATATATATATATATATTATCAGCGAGACCAGATGTTGTTTAGAATGTTCAAGATCATACTTTTATTGCAACTTAAATAAATGAAACTGACTTGAATGGAAGGAAATTTAACACTTTTTTCAATGTGATTTGCCCATAATACATTGTAATCTAGATTGCATTGTAGACCAACTAATGTTCATTTTATGAAACTAGTAAAGAGAATAGCTTAATTTAAAGAGCCTAATTGGAATGCCATCTATTATGGTCACCTTTGCCAAAAACAGAAACAATCTGTCTAATTAATAAAAAAAAGGCAACTACATATTTTATCAAAACATATTCTTTCATAATAGCTTGAATTAAAGTTTAAAATGCAGATTCGAAATATCATGGTTTAGTTAGGTTCTAAAAGGAAACATTAGTTAAGGAGCCGCATCGCTTTCATCCAATAAGCAACACTAGATTTTATACAGCGAGCCCTTCGGTTTCTGCTGTAATAAACCTTCTTTAATGCATCCTTAATGTTTCACTTTATAAATTGTTAACTTTGTTGAAAATAGGACGTTTCCTCCAGAAATCGGATTTTTTGCGTATCTATTAAGAATTGCGGATGCTTATCAGAGGCATTCTGTAGCAAAACTTATATAAAAAAGACGTATTGATGTATGAAGTTTATTTGTGTGAAACACAAAGTTCATAACACACACACACACACACACACACACACACACATATATATATATATGGTGTGGGTGTGTGGGTGGGTGTATATATCATTAAAAAATACGTTTTATCTATAACTCTATTTTTGATCCTTTTTGAATTTCAAAATAGAACCAAACAAATAATAGAATTAATAATTTACTATGTTTACTTAATACGTTTAACTTGATCATTACTAATACCACCTCTTTCAGAGGATGTAGTGATCAGACAAACCCAACGTGAAAGAAGAGCTTGAAAAATAACCTATGTTCAATCTTTTGATATTAAACTGGAAGGTATCTAATAGGCACCACATGGCCGTTTATCAAATAGGTATGAAACGCTTTTTAAAGTCTGTGATAATTAATAGGCAGAAATACTATAACATATTTATTTTTCTAACCATAACAATTGATAAAATTAGGCTGGACTATCAACGCTACATCTCGCATAAGGATACATTTTAATCACGGTTTTCCTCATACAGTATGCTAAGAATAACAATGACCATTAAATATGCTATTATAGTACAATTATCTTGCTATTAAATATATATATATATATATATATATATATATATATGTATATATATATTAAAACGGTAATAAAAAATAAAACACACATATATATATATATGTATGTATATATGTATGTGTATTTGTGTGTTTGCCTTTGTGTTTGTAAATCTGTTCTATTCATGGTGTAGATGAATACTGTTTTGTTAAGTTATAAATAAGTAGCAATTATGCTATATTCTAAAGTTCAAGATTTTTCAATCTTAACAATACTTTTATCAAAAAATGAAATCTTCTGTGCATATTGCAGATCTTATTTGTTCATGGTGAACAATCAAAATCTATATGAGAACATCTACCGTGTACTTATAAAAATAGAAATTTATATAACAGAAATATAGATAACGGATTTATATACAAACAATCAAAACAACTAAAATCGATTATTATCATGGGGACCGCCATCTTATACCCTCAAATATTGATATGCAAATATTAATTGATACACGTGAAAAAATCAAATGTGTAAAATGCAGTTTCCATCATATCAAGTTGTTTTATACACTTAAATAAAATATATAATAACTGATATGCTGAATATTGGACAAATCCCCCCTACTGAGCGGGCGGAAATTACAAAATTACACTTACAAAAAGTTTTTATTCTGTTTTGAAAAAAATGTCTTAATAAAACCTAAAACAAATTATTTACCTACCTCTAAGCAGTTGTCGATGCTTTTATAAAAAACAGAAAATTATGGGCAAGTAAAAAAACTATTTTCTTACCATAATATACAATTTCCCCTATAGTATCCTTTTGAAGCAAAATATGGCCTAATTTCATGGCATATAATCTTAGCAAGTATATGTCTATGTCTTGCTACAAGTCCATAGATTGATTGGCAGGCTTCTGATGTCAATTTTACAGCCCTTTCCACACTTTGTGAATGTGTAGGCAAATACGTAACTCTGGCTTTCTGCCGCTCATCAATAATTCCTGAATGTCAGCATCTGATAATTTTTCAGTTAGTGCTGGCTCTGAAATTCCACTTTGAGAAATGACTATCAAATTTGAACCAATGTTAAGCGTCAAAATTTATTGTTGATATTTTTAAACGCTTTTCACTGGTTCCTCACTCCTGAAAAAGAAAAGAGAAGTGAACAAATAAACACAACTTTTGTTTTAATTATTTTTTTTAATTTTATAATTGAAAATGTATGTATAAATCGACATAAACAATTTGATCAGTTTTATACGAATGTTTACTTCCCTAATGGTTAAAATTCTTCTTATAGCTTCTTCCCTCACTTCCATTTAATCTGGCAAAAGGACATAAGCATTAAACTGAAGATTGCTTAAATCACTTTCCTAAATTTCTGGAGGCTGCTTTTTTATTTGCCCAATAATTAAAAAAATATACATTTGCTGGTTTTGAAATGTACTATTCAGTTTAATTTTAAAACAGCTAACTGCATAAACTTCTATAATAAAACTAATCAGCTTGTGTATTTTTCTGGACAATTCGGATTGATAAATTTTACGGGTCAACAAACACATTAATTGGATTGCCAGAGTAAGCCATCTTGCCTGACTTAACGGTCCGATCCTCCATGCTTCATACTAAGGGTCTATTTTACCCCTTGAAATACCAACAGCATACTCTAAAAGTAGTCTTTGGTCACCAGTGAGATCATTTTCTGTTAGTTCATAATAACTGCCCTCTAGAGGATTACTCGCTGGTAAAAATTCAACTTGGGGTAAATGATGGTAATTGTTGGCACATAACTTTCCGAGTTGGCCGGTAAATGATGTTGGGATTCGTGTACTTCGATCAAGGGATTTAAATAATGCCCTAAAGGAAGCTCATTCTGTTGTAGACAATATCCAATAGTGTGCCTTTTCCTATGCAACTTGTTTTCTAGTGGGGAAACCGGTCCTGATTTGCATCCAGTATTGGTGCTTGTGTTGTCTAAAAGGACAGCCTTTAAAGTATTGACACTCTCATACTGTTCTAGAACTTTGTGAACTTCATCTGCCAGAATAGCAAAAGTTGCTCCAACAGTAGGGATCACTCTATGTGTAAGATGCCCCCCTTTCCTCCACATCCCATCTCATTCCTAAATGTCACGTGATGATCTTGTCCGTTTGCTTTTCTTCGATTTTTGTTTCCTTTTTCATCGATAGTTTCCATGTAATTTTTTGATTATGTTTTTGATAGGCATTATTGTTTGATCTTTTTTTTCTCTGTCAATTTTGGATTTATCAAGAATTAAAAAAAAAAATCAATATTTGATTTTAGAATGTCCGCAACCTGTAGATCTGAAAGAAAACATTTGCAAGATTTGCACCTTAATGAGACATCACCTCTGATAAGTTCAATGGCATGAGGAGGAATTTTTTATCAGGCTGTAAATACTATAACACTCCTCCTCTGGTTCAAAACTTTCATTTGATCCATCACTATTTTCTGTTGTCAGAATGATATTCTGGTCATGCGATGTTGGAGCAATGGAGGAGAGAGAGTATTTGAAAGACCAAAGAAATAAAATAGGACCCAAAAGCAATTTTCAGCTCGGACCTGTTGATAAAGCTTCAGTAGCAAAACCTAAAAAGTTAACTGTGTTAAGAGAAAAGCAAGTTGATATAGAATACTTACCTTTTTTATAGGGCAGGTAGAGACTATATGGTTTTACTGACAATTTTCTTTTTTGCATTTAATATATTTGTCATGTCAACCTGCAATTGGCAGGTCACACGAACAAGATGAAATGTCAAATACTTTGTCAAGTTTATTGACCAAGAGGCTTTTGGAATATGCGGATAAAACGTTTCTATTTATTTGCTTAGGTTTTGTAAAGCAGGTGTCCTGCAATTTGTGTACACTCCATTTTTCAGTTAATAGGGGCAAACGAGAATTTACTACCTTCCAAATATCTTTAACATCATTTGACATTAATTTTGAAAGGGTACATTTATTTAACTTTCGGTGAGAATTCTCCATGTAATAACCATATATTTTTGGATATTACAAGGAATTAAACAATTGAAATTATGAATTAAAAATAAAATTTGGAACAAATTGCTAAATATCAAAATAGAAATAATAATGGTTTTACTTACCGAACAGTATGAAAACAGAAGTCAAACAACACCGAAATCGCCTTGCGAAGAAAAATGTGTTGTTTCTTTTTAATAAAGAATTATTAAATTAAATAACACAAAGGTTTAAACTAAACCTTTCTTTTTCTTAATAATTAAGGTTTGCTCAGATATAAAATGCAAAATGTAATATTTCTATATTTGAATTAAGCTCCGGTTATGAAAGTAATAACAGGTGTGAACACGAAAATGAAACTGATTACTTGGCGGTGTAGACGGAAATTTTAACCGTGTAAAATAAAGTCCTGAATTGTTAGTTGTTTAATTCATTTTAAATGAAATATTTTGCAGGGTGTCTTTTTATATCGACACTCAGTTAGTTTTCTAAAAATAAAATAGATGTTACAAACAAAAGAAAAAACGTATTGTTTATACTCCCTTCATATTTTTTCTTCAAAACCGGCATTAATATGACATGGTTATTCTTTGATTTAATATGGACACCCGGCGACAAAAACGAAACATATTGAGTTTTTCAATGTTTAAATTCATTTTAGCAAAAAACACGATGGAGTTTGAGAAAAAGAAAATTGTGTTGTTATTCTCAATTGTATTTAACAAATTTATCTGCATTCATAGTGCAAAAAACGACCTACTGTAATATATATATATATATATATATATATATATATATATATATATATATATATATATATATATATATATATATATATATATATAGGGTGTACATTTGCATTTGCCCTGTATATTCCACTCACGTTCAAATAATCTGGAATAAATATCCTCTTAGGATTATCAGTTGTTTATAAAAAATAAAAATGACTAGCCATACTCATACGATTGAAAATATATTTAATTAAGAAATATGTTTTTATAAAGCTTGAATTTTTATGGATACCCTCAAAAAAGGTTTCGTTTGAGTAAAAAAAAAAAAGAAACAAAAAAATAACGCACACAAAAACAAAACATGCAACAAATATGAGATGGTTTACTATTATATTAAAATAAGGTCCACTATATATTTTATATTGACCTGAAATAAATGACATAAATTACTAATAGATCTCCATAATGTAATACTTTGCAACACATTTTTTTATACAAATGATAGAATCACGTCGTATGAAATATTCGTTAATTTAATCTTTACATCCAGCGCTTTTTGGCAGTAAATATGCTTCTTTTGTATCCATATATCTTTCGAATGTTTGTTTGTTTCGAAACGTTTTACCGATTCTTTCTTTCGCCGAAGAACCGCTGTACGTAAGAATTACCACGACTTTCTTTTTAACACATTTATCACAATGATCATGTATTGTTGTAAAAATACGTCAAGATTAAACTACATGAAGCCGTGCCGGTCTCAAATCTTCATCGTGTGTTGCAAGATAAGCCTACTAAAGACATATTCGGAAATCTGTTTCGATGAAACGTATTTCAAAAACGCAAGAGAGTTAGTTACTAATGAAAGATAAAACAGAATATGGATCAGTTAATGTTTAAAGACTTCTCGTTAACATGCGCTATATGCTAGAAACGTACATTCATCGGTATTAAATTAAAAGTTGAATTCCTTCAAATATAAAGGAAAACAAATGAGGCATGCACATGAGAGTTTTACGTTTTTTCTTAATAGTTCACTTTTTGTTCCTACAAAAATGCCTGAAGTGGGATCAGAAATAAAACTTAAAGAAAGTGAGTCCTGTATGATAACCATTAGACTCACTGGCAATTCTCTTTTAAAATTATTCTCAAACCTCGTGAAACCGATAACAAACCGATAAAAATCCCATCTATTTCAATTTTGCCGAGTATTTTTTTTTTCACATATCTGAATAAATTATACACAAAATTTCCAGTCTGTAGATCAATGTCTCGTCGAGCATATATATTGAGAATTGTCCTCTCTCACACATTGTAAGATTTATAGATATATAGATATATGCACACACACACACACACGCATCACACACACATACAAATGAGTAGCGTTATAATTTTTAACATAGAAAAGTTTATATAGAATAGAAAATTCGAAAGTTTTTATTCTGACTTATTCTTTCATTAGAATTTATAGATAAATATGACCATTCTACTAACATAAACTTATAAAGCTGCTTTCGTAGATCCCATACTTAAATAGTTATTAACTATATATATATATATATATATATATATATATATATATATATATATATATATATATATATATATATATATATAATACGTGGAAACGACCGTCAGCATAAAAAATCGACGTTTCAAACATTTGTACAACCCTGTAGGATTTATGGCTTTGAGAGAAGACTGTTTCTTCTTTTTGCGCGGCATTTACATATATCATTCATGGCCATCTAGCCTGTTTAAACATAGCATATTTTTACATAATTATTTACAAAATTGTACAAAATGACAAAGTAACCAAACTGCGTATAGCTTGACAAAAATGTGTACGATTTCAAATACAAATTACTCGATTCTAGTTAGAAGTGTGTAGTTTCTCTTCTCATATTCTATTTTCAAATTTACTTCGATAAGTGTAAGATAAGTCAGTTTAGAAGCAGCCAATTTATTTAATTTTCTCACGTTTACTATATTAGCAATCTTTAGAGACTTGAACCAATGTAGACCTTGTTATAATCTTAGTATCTATTAAACAAAACTCTTTTTAGTCTTAGTTAAGTTTTACTTTGTCCCAATATTATTCTCCCACATTATATAGACTGTTTTGTCTAACTTCGTTGCAGAACGGAGTTTATTACATCTTTTCTCCCATAACTCCCACATGAGGTATAATTAGGGCTAATTATTTTACTTTAAAACATTTATATTAATCGGGGGTTGGCATTCAGCATATCTCAGCTAAAATAATATGAATCGATCCATTTATGTAATTAGTTCAGCTAATATCCGAGCCGTTTCAACTACATTTTTTTAAGTTTTGAAGTGTGCCTGTGTTACTTTCATTTTATTTTTTACCTTATTGAGCTAGGAACATTTGAATAGAACTGAAACGCACAATGTGATGCGCAAAGTTGTTTAATGTGGCGTGAACGAGAATATAATCGAGCGTTAAGATCGAAAGGAACGAAATAAACACCCCGAGCGTGTGTTCACACTATTACTACGGATTTTTTCTCCATTCACATTCCGATGGCAAATGATCTTGAAAGCTGTCAAAATGTTGATTAAGTGTATCGGAAGTTATAGCATTCCGTCGACATCTCGTTATGAGCAGAAAGGATGCCCATTTACTAGAATTGGCTGGTTGGGGTGTAATTTAGGTTTTCCCATATGAGAAGATAAAGGAGATGTGGGTCTATACCGGCTCTTTCCTGGGGGTAAAAGACCCATCCATTTTTTTTTACAATCTAGGATATATCGAGGGTAAATCTGTTTGATATCTAAGCGGAGACAGAAGTAATCTGATATGTGTGCACTTTGTTTTCTGCTACTTGTCTGATTGTACCGTTTTTGTATCTTCAATTCCATAATAAATGTCGATGACCTTTATTTCTATAAACGCACATACACGCACATTACACACACACACATATATATATATATATATTTGTGTGTGTGTATATATATATAAACCATACAATTCTATTGATATATATATATATATAAACTGTATATATATATATATATATATATATATATATGTGTGTGTGTGTGTGTGGGTGTGTGTGTGTGTTTGTTTGACCCGTCACACAAGCCTTAGTGAATAAAAACTATCACCAAAATTTATTAAAAATATGTAAGGTTAGAGAGAAAACTAGAAATCACACACCCTTTCCTCTAGATAGTTATTACCCTCTCATTCCATAATAATATTTTTGTTTTCTCTTAATCTTATCTTATTTTTTATTAGAACTGGTACGTTCTTTCAATTATAATTCGAGTGTGATAGGGTTTACAACTTTTTCATTTATCTAAATTTACCTTTATAAAAACGGTTTAGTTTATATATATATATATATATGTACATATATGTGTATATATATATATATATATAAATATGTATATATATGTTTATAGTTAATAATACACACTGACATATAATATTTTCATTTTGTTTGACTTGGGCTTATTGTGCTGCTGTATTATCTGTTCGACTCACCACGGTTTGGCATATGTCTGTCGTCGATTTTTGCTTGGCATAAAAAACTGAGCTCTGCTTCTTAGGCATTATCCAAAGGGGATGCGCCTATAACGTTGTCGTTAACTGTCAACCTCAGGACCGACCAGTTGGGCGTAACAAGTCACAAGGGAACAAAAACAAAGGAAGAATTACACTCAATTTTTTCAGTTGAAATTCCAGAAAAAAGCTCTTCCCACTTATTCAAAGGTCTTTGTGTATTCTAATGAGCTTAACAAGATGTTGCCGTGTTCAACACGTGGTACGCTGTCTTGTGTGCCCATGTATACGACACGTTTCCCCCTTTCTCTAACGACCCACGTGTGTGACACGCTTATTTCTACCCTTCACTGACATCGTTTTACTTTTTATTATCTTTTTCTTTCTTTTTCCCAGCAGTTACGTCACTACGCCAAGCCTTAGTCCTTCGCATACGTTACTTGTCATACAACTACTACTGCTGTTGCCATACGTGGGTTATTATCTTTAACGGATCGAAAGAAAATTCCTATTAGTAAATATGTTTATTTAAGTAGTCCAATATCGCTAATAAAAAAAAAAAACCCGCATTTATTTGTTTAAAATTATTTGATATAAAATGGAAGTATTTCGTAGCTATTGTCTAAAATGCCAAATAAAATAAAATAAATAACTAACATTAATAATAAATTAGATAAAACTATTTCCTAACGGATTGTTAAAGCAGCACCCTTTAAAATGTTGTGGAAAAAAGGATATTTATTTTAGTATTTGCAGAAGGCGAAGTTTACATTTAATTTTACTGTAAATAGAGGTAATATTTATTAGGAAATAATATTGCTTCGATTTAAATAAATTAAATAAACTAGTATATCCGTTTAGTGCATTAAACAAATCTGATTTTTGCAATTTTTACATGAACTATAACTGTCATTTTTACTGAGTAGGACTGACTTCCACACACATGTATTATTTGTAAAAAGGGATTCTTCTAAGTACATAATGCAGACACAGCGTCAAATATTTCGGTTTCTCGCTATTATTATTATTATTATTATTATTATTATTATTATTATTATTATTATTATTATTATTATTATAAAGATTAATAATTATTAATTATGACTCAGTTTCAACAGGAAAAATAAACAAAATCAACTTGAGTGTACGATCGTTTCGGAAACGCTATTTATTTTATTTACAATTGCTAATAATAATTCAGAATAATTTTATTCGAATATTCATTTCTTTATAATCACAAAAAGGGGATGGATTTAAGACACAAAAATAAAAACTAAGATTTTATAGTAAGTTAGTTGGGTTGCCCTTATTGATATTCATTAGGAAATCTATATCCACAGTAGTATGAGCAAGCTTATTTTAAAGATTGGCACATTAAAATAAACTTAGCTCTTTTGACTACAGGTCGAATTCTCTCTCTCTCTCTCTCTCTCTCTCTCTCTATATATATATATATATATATATATATATATATATATATATATATATATATATATATACATATTCGTATTCATTTATATTATTGTATTTTCTAGTACCTCTTCGAATACGGCATAGACAAATATCAGAATTTATTAGATGTAGGTCACGAACGCAACAGCGCCAACGAAGGCCAACATTGAATATCCATTAAAAAAGCATGCGTTTAGTCGCTCAGCATTCCATTATAATGTCGGTTAAATAAATCACCCCCTACAAAGTTGGAGACAAATAACTAATCAATTTGTCGCACGACTGAATGGCGGGTTGTAACTGGAGGGATGAACAGAACTAATTACAAATATTCTTCATTAATCAAAGTCAGACATAGAGAAAAATCTTACAAAATCAAGCTTTTTATACAGGGCGACCCCCCCAAAAGAAACAAAGCTAAATGGAGTCCATCTAGAACATATGATGTAGAAGGACGAGGAAAAAAAAAAGGTCAAATACCCTAGTGTTTTATATAATGTTTTGAATATAATAAACTAGTTATGACCAAAGTTTCATTTAATTTGGACAAAACACTAATAAAAACGGGGCCTAATTAGAGCTGGGCCCCGTTTTGGGGGGCATGCTGTATTTTATTCTTGTCATTATTTCTCCTATCGTTCACCTAGTATAGCTACGAAATCACGCCTACAAACAAGTATAGAAATAATTAGTTTAACAGTTTATACAGGTACCGCGAAAATGTATAATTATATTTCCTGTACACTTATAATACTTCGGTATATTACTTTATTTACATATGTCTAGTAATGCTTATACTAAGTTCACTAGCATCAATTTTTTGTCTTATATGCAGAACTGATTTAAACTTGTAATTATTATTTTAAGGAAAGATGTGAATATTTCCCAGACGTTCTATAGTTACCAAAAATAAGCAGAAAAATGAATAACATCGTTTTGTAAAAACTCAATTTCTATATTTATTGACAGTATCCTGTGAAAAACAGTTGGTGTAATTTTAGTCCCATGCATAACGCCAGCATTTTAACTGACACTTTAAGGTAGCGATGCTTATACTTTGTAATTCCAAAATATATCAATGTTTAAAATAATAATTTAAAATAAACTCTGACATAAATTAAAAGACTAAGATTTATAACAGAGCTAGCCAGGTCAGAGTTTCTGTCACAATTAATATTATAAAATTGATAAAAAAATTAAATTAAATATATGTTTTTTTTTTATTAAATTTTAATTTCATAAAAATAATGTAACACATACTCAGGTATTATTTTTGCACTAACATATGTATAAATAAACAAATATTTCACTTGCTTGAAATTTATAAATTTCAAACAAGTAAAATATTTGCTTAATTTCCTAATATTACGTTCTGGTTTGGCTTTCAAGCACACTTGAGGCGTATTTTATTTTATTCAACTTAAAACAATATTTCTATATGAACTCTTATCGTTGACGTTATTCTCGCGTTGCCTACAAACAGTTCAAACATTGCAAAATACAACCGCTAGATACAACGCCCGGCTCTTTACAGATAGATTTCTTTCTCCAATTTTACAACATGGCAACGAAGGAGAAAAGGAAAAAAAGAAACAAAACAACACACTGAGGATGGAGTATACCTCTGATATATATTTGTGATCAATTTGAAACAAGTAAAATATTGTTTTATGTTTCTAATATTATGTTGTGATTTGTCTTTCAATTGATGCGTATTTTATTTCATTATATGCATCATATATTGGGTCGCCAATTGAATTCTAAGCTGCTAATACAGGAAACTCAATGTAAGCAATGGTAGCCGTAAATAAAAAAAAATATTATTCAGGGCTATTATCTTTTTTGTGAGAGGGTGCTGCGGGATGTTAAGGTGTGTATAAGGATCGAAAAAAATGTAAAAAAAAAAAACTATGAAGAAGGAAACTGTCCGTTTCAAAACGAAGCGAAACCAAAAAAAAAATCCAAAAATGAAATAGCACGGTTGTCGGTTTTATCATTATTATTATAATTATTATATTATACGTATTATTTATTTTATTTTTTATTATATTTTTATTATTAGATTACGTAAGCAAAAAAGAAAAAAATGATATATTATTTCATTGTAATTCTCTATTGTTATTCATCTGGCCTTCGTCAGGAGGAAGGTCAGATAATAGATAAACATGAATTTATAAGACAAAAAATTCAACCTTGATCGCCCTTTGGGACCTATGGCGCAGTTGTCAAAGACGTTGAATTTCTACGGTTCAGGTGAGAATTGTCTGAAGATAGCGGTTTCATTCCTTCCCAAAGCTGACCAGATGTTTACTTGGCAAACACGTGGTGAGACGACAACTACTACGGAAAACAGTAATTGCAATGAATGCAGTCAGGAGATTCAGAGTTCCTATCCGTCGCAGTTTAAACATGACGAGGGCCAGAGAAATAGTTGGCTGAAACGTCGTGAAATATCTAAGATGAGGATAATACTCCGCATTAAATAAAATGTATAAAAAAAATTATATCCGCAAATTGTATTATCTTGTTTCCCGGATTTTCTTTTGTAGGATCTAGTTGCCCGAAAATGTGATAGTATAAGCACGTAACTTTATGAATATGGGCGTTTCATAATTTTGTATTAAGTTTAACATTCATCGAAATATCGCTTCATATAGAGAGAGCCGCCATATCTGTAAAGGTCTGACGTGTTCGTTTTTTGTAAGAAGGTTTTTTAATCTGGAATTATAAAACTCTTATGTGGTCAGCAAAGGAGAATTGCTGGAATGTTAGTAGGAAAAATGTATTAAATTTTGAATAGGAAGTGGAAAGGTAATTGTATGCCTATGAGTGTATGATCTAGTTCAGAAGGTGTCAGAGCAATATAGTTATAATGTGTATGTATCTTCCCGGTATAGACTAGGGGCGTGGGGCGACTTTAGATTTAGTGTGAAAATAGGAACTACTTCCTCTATGAATATTGGCGATCGAGAGTGGGGTTCTCCTATTATGGAATGTAGAATTTCATTATAAAGAAAAATTGTGTATAAAACATCTGTAGTAGAGAAATCATTTGACTATGCATGATGGGTAAAATCGTCGACAATGCTAAATATTTATTACAGAAAATGAACAGGACGTATTTTGAACGGACTAAATCTGATTATAACATTTCAAGTATCAACATATTATATTAATCGTATTTTGAAGTTATTTCGCATGCAATAAGTTTATAACTGTTAATTATTATCACTGGCACTGGTATTTTAATTAGTATCCAATTGTGTGTTTATATTCATACCAATAATTAAGAGATTCATGACTTATGGTAATTGAAACATTTTTTTGTAATATTTTTTATATATCGTGATTTTATTAGCAGGAACAACGTAACTTATTAATGATGCGCTGTGAAGATATCCAAGGGGTATTTTACTCTCAGCATTGAAGCCACCACTCTATGGATCAATAGAAATTAAGTATTATTTGAGAGTTATGGCTGGCTGATATAAAGTATTAATTATGTATAACTAAGTCAGTATGTTTTATTTAGACAGCAGCATTTAAAAAACTACACACCTTATCACATAATATGGATTAAAAAGTATAACAAGCCTGTTGATTTATATGTTTTATAGTGTCAGCGCTCAGCAGGAACTGAGTTGATTATCTAATGTGCGTTAAAGATAATAATGGAGGATTAACTGTAACTTACACTCATAAAATCTACAATTGATAGCTATCATCAGCATGTGATGTTACTTTAGCGGCGAATGGCCTGGATTATTTAAATAACTGAAGTCAGAGAATAAGAGAAATATATTTTGTACGCTACTTTCTTTTAGATTCACATAAATTAAAAGTGCCCACCCCAAATCCATTTAATTTTGTAACAAATAAAACGAGACTAATTTCCTTGTTTTTGACATATCTGTATTTAGAAAATTATGTATCTCTATGCCAATTTCGAAACTATAGAAAAAACAACTCGGCAATTTCTATGCAAATTTCTACCACTAACTGTTACCAGCAAATACAACAGCATGCAGAATGCAAGAAAACAGGCCGTTCTTCCCTGTTTTATATATAAAAAAAATTATCAAGTTAGACACTCTCTCAACTAGTTACTACCACTTCAGTCCCTTTAATTCTAACGCTGCACATGTGATAACATATCAATACTCCAGACTCAAACTTTGTATGCAGACAGTCGCGAGGAAACAATCAACAAGGAGAGAATTTGTGTGGAACAACTGACATTTAGTTACATGTACTTTCCGAAGTAAAAACTTGTCTATACTGAAATGTACATCGCACTCCAATGTGCTTTACAAGACTCTCCCGTATCGAACACATTGCACTCCGTTTCTGTTCGGACATGCATAGCACGCGTCTTTTTCTTTCACTCTAGAATCAACTGGTTAACACATTTATGTCCTCTTTCTTTAATATCAAAGATCCACGTTTTTCTTTCCTTATGATATTTTCTTTACATCTTTTCGCCCGTGACCTCACCTCGAACATAGTGCATTATATGCATACGTCTTCTGTTGCTGTCATACGAGGGTCCGACCTCTGTTACATCATTATTACCGTCATTAAATCAAGTCTTTCCACGACACCTGCAATCGCAGAGTAGTTTTGATTTATAGTCAGATATACTAACATGCCACAAAAAATAATTAAATTTTTAAATACAGCTAATTTTGACATATTCTGTTAGGCTAAAAAATTAAATTAACATACGCTCTCCTTCCATGACAATTTTGTCAGAATCACATACGAGGTGTCTGCTGTAAGTTCACAGACATATCTTTGTGTCTGAGGAGTTTTATAAGTAGTACAACAATGGATCTCTTTTCCCTCTAAAGCAATCTCCTCCGGCTGCATTCTACTTTTTTACTGAAAGGTCTACATGAGAGGGTTTCTAGTGAGAGCGTATCAAATACTCTCGTTCCAACCACTTTTATCTCTACAATTGTCTCATAACAACAGCCATTAAGGTTTTCCTAGAGCTTATGGAATAATGAAAATCGCAGGGAGAAAGCAAATAGTGTGTACTAACATGAACCTTTGCACTTATTGCCTATATCGCCAAACGACAGACCGTATGCATGATTTCTTTGATTTGGCCAATTAGCTCTGGTTTTCTTACTTCCTAACTCATCCAATACTTCTCATCATTCGTCAACGACTCACTGTTTTTTAAAATAATTCATGACTCTAAACTTTAGCTCAACGCGTGCAAGATGGTCCAAAAGCAGTCTGAAGCATTCCGTACATTTCTGGTGCATTTATTAAATCACAAACAGGATTTCATTTCATGTTTTCCTTCTAAAATATCATACACCTCCAGATTGTATTTTAGAAAGTCACCAGCTACGAATATCAGGCTTTATTGTGGGTATTTGAGTCCTGTAATGATCAGTTGATCATGTGACAATCATACAGAAGTCAGGTTTCGATAGGGCTACCTTTATGCAAGATAATGCATTATGTCACAAAGTAAAGGTGGTAATGATTTACCTTAAAGAGCAATATTTCGAAATTATGGATTTGCCACCGCAAAGTTTTGACTTACATCCATTAGAAAATCTTTGGAAGGCCTTAGGAATGAAAGTTATGGAAAGAAATCCCACTAATAAGTAGGATTTCTGGGTGAAGCTGTAAGAACAATGGTCTAAAATTAGTATCGATGGTGTCAAGAACTGATTTGTTCTTGTAGTGTAAGATGTGCAGCTGAACAGGGTCTTATTTACTAAATATTGATTGTACATGTATTTTATTTGTTTGTTTTTTTGCCGGTTTCCATTGTCTTCTCATTTTTGCACTTACTTTTTGACGTTCATATTTTGAAAATAAATCAATGATTGTTATAATTCTTTTTCTGTCCTTTGCAAATAATTCAGATTTTCGTATGGTTCTATGGATGATAACGACGACCTGTTGGCAAAATTTCAGCTTTTCTCAGTTGTTTTTTCTTACAAATAAAATTTTGTCTCTTAGTATTGTACGCTAGTGTATATTAAAACTTCTATTGAAAAATCAATTAAGGTAACTTGATTATTTAGTGGAGATGAGATCCATTGAATGCAGCTATTTTTAATCTAAAGCATCACCTTGATACGGGTCCGGAACCAGGAGCATGTATTTTCCCAAGCGCAGAGGGTCCCAGCGAATATTAGGAGGATGGTAGCGATCAGCTTGGCTTTCGTGCCGTGGCAGGCCTTGTGTGTGATGTTCTCGGCGTATGAGCAAACGAAGTGGTCCAATCGGTTAAGTTCGAGGAAGGAATCAAGGATAAAAGTCGGAGTACTTCAGAAGCCAAGCCTGCGTCTTTCTGGACTTGTGAGCTGTCGCCGCGTCTTGCTTCCACACTGAAAGTCTGCCAGAGGTAACCTGAATATACCAGGGATAACTACACGTTTCACACATTCAAGTACATGTGGTGTGCACTTTCAGGTCGCCCAATGCGTTGAGCTGTTCTCTAAAGCGCTGAACCGTTTGCAGTTGC
Organism: Euprymna scolopes; assembly: GCF_053919585.1. Taxonomy (NCBI): domain Eukaryota; kingdom Metazoa; phylum Mollusca; class Cephalopoda; order Sepiida; family Sepiolidae; genus Euprymna; species Euprymna scolopes. Next base: position 55,562,671 of record NC_136499.1, on the reverse strand, counting down.
ATTTAGAGGCAGCTGGCAACGGGCATGTTGTAATTACCTTGAACAGTAGAGAGTATGATTTGAACAGCGGCGCATCTCTGATCTAACACGCAATTCCCAATGTATCGCCCTGTCTACTTGGTCTTGCCTGTTTTGTATTCCTTTTCGGCCAGTTTGCTGCATTCACTTACTATATGGTTTATCGTTTCGTCTCTTTGTCCACATAGTCTGCATTTGCTGTTTTTTTTTAGTTTTATCGATACTTGCTTTGATAGGGTTGGTTCTTTCGAGTTATCTTGTGCTGCAGTTATTAGAGATTCAATTTCTGGGTTGATATTTCCTTTTCGCATCCATGTCCAGGTGTTTTCGTTATTCTCATCTTTTGTCATTCTTATGAATCTTCCGTGGAGTTGTTTCTCTTCCCATTTCTCTTTTCTCGTTTTGTCGTTTTCCTCTCTGTTTTCTTTTTTGTTGATTTTATTTTCAGTGTCTCTCGCTGCCATACTTATCCTTTCAGTGTTTTGCATTATGCATTTTTCTAGTTCTTTTTTCGTATCCTTCACACAGTCTTCTGTAGAGATCAGTCCTCTCCCGCCGCCTTTCCTTTTCACGTAGAGCCTGTCAATATCGTCCTTTGGGTGTAGTGCATTATGCATAGTCATGAGTTTCCTAGTTTTCTGGTCGAGTTGGCTCAGTTCTTCTTTTGTCTACCCTATAAACGGTCCAGGGCATCTTACTAGTGATACTGCCCATGTATTTATACCTTTTATTAGGTTTCTGCTATATAATTTCGTTTCCAGGATTTTTCTTGTTCTACTAAGGTATTCCTTTCCAATGTTTTCTTTCATTTCTGTTGCTATGATTGTGTCCGCTTCCAGAATTCCCAAGTATTTATAGTCGTCTTGTTTCCCTAGTGCCATCATTTTTGTTTGGTTGGGTAGTTTCATGACTTCTGTCGTTTCCAGTTTTCCCTTTCTCATAACTAGTTGTGCGCACTTTTCCATTCTAAATTCCATTTGGATGTATTGGCTGAATATCCTGGTAGTGTTAATTCGTGTCTCTAGCTCTTTTTAGGTCCTTGCAAAAAAGTTTCAGATCGCTCATGTACATCAGGTGGTTCATTTTTTCCTCTGTACTGGAGAACTTGTATCCAGCTTGGCACTTTCTCAGAATACTGTTCAAGGGCATCATGGCTATGAAGAACAGTAGTGGTAATCGTGAGTCTCCTTGGAAGATGCCTCTTTGTTATGTTAATTATTATTAGTAGTAGTAGTATTTTTATAATCATTATTATTACTTTTATTATTATTATCGCTTTTATTATTATTATTATTATTATTATTATTATTATTATTATTGCCGTGATTGTTATTCTTTTTGATGATGATGAGTATAGTGGTGGTAGTGTTGGTTATAGTAGCGTGGTGGTAGTAATTTGTTGTGGTTTAACGGTTTTAGTATTGCTATTAATGCTATTTTGTTTAATACGAATACTAATATGAATTTCCATATTTTCTATTTTAACTTGAATTAGATGGCAGCAAGACTCGCTAATATCCCGCGAAACTTCAGGCTAATAAATTGGATGTTTGATTAGTGTTTTCTCACCTCGGTCTTTACATCCTTTTTGAACCTACGCAATTATTTAAACCATCACCTGTACGATTATTGCAAAGTACAAATTCTTTCACATGGCATCATACAAAATTTATCTTTGAGAACAATCTGTGGTGTTTTGGAGTTATAATTGTAGCAGTCTGCACATCTTTCGATCAATTTTGCAAATTAATTTGAAATATTGCAGCATCCTGTAAAATTAATTTCCTATTGCCAACGGGTATTGCTTTTCACTGGAATTCGGGTGGCAATAATTTTTTCTAAAGTTCTGGCCCTTTCGACCTGATCTAGTGGAGACCTGGTTGGTGCGTTATATTTTCGATCTTTTTTTTTTATTCTGCTTTATCGTTTCACTTTTTCCTGTGATGCTATTTGTGCTGGTTTTACTGTTTTTTCAAGGTCGCTTGGTTCCGTCTGTTTCTTAACTTATGTGGCAGTTTGTATATGTAAGGTAAAAATGTGTTGCTCATGGGGATTAGTTTCTAATCACGAGTGTACACGACAAGATTTTAGGATTTTCAGCATTACGATTCGATGTACATTGTAAATTTCAATTTCTCTTAGAGTTTTATCTCAACATTTTGTGGACAATATTCTTGATATTATATTGATTTTATTTTGATTCTATTTGGCTCTCTGCTATTTGGAAAGTTCTCCATTTTTATTTTGTGTTCTTATTCTTTGATTTTCACTCTGTGAAATATTGAAATGGCAAAATCAACTGACGTCTGGCCTTTTGGCTTTTTTACATTGTAAATGTTCGCATCATTATCTTCCAAAGCATTGCGTGGTTTTCGTTTTCTATCCTGCCTCGGTCTATGTTTGTACAATGTGTCTGTCTGTTTGAGGATTGTACTCTGCCATATATATATATATATATATATATATATATATATATATATATATATATATATATATATATATATATAGTCCCGCCTGTCCTGATATTCTTTTAAGGCTAAATTCGCATAATATGTTATTTACCGTTTCGTTGTTATTATCCACAGAGTCTATATTAATAAATTAGCATTTCATCCATTTAAACTTTAACGTGGTGGGTTTTAATCGCGTTGATCTGCGCAGCTGTTAATGTAGATTCTGTATTTTTTATATCAATGCGTCGCTTTCTTAACATCATTCAGGTGTATTCATTGTTTCTTTTCTTATTCTGATACACTGTTCCTGTAACTATTCTACTGTTCTTGTCGTTTTATTTCTTGTGCCATTGTTCTCTATTGTTCTTCCTGGCTGCAGTTTTTCATTTTTTCTGTGCTCTGAATTATGTACTTTTCTAAGACTTTCTGTGAATTATAGGAAGTCGTCTACATTTTATAGTCAATGTACTTATTCGCTTGCGCAAGTTTTTTTTCTAGATTTACTTGTTGTTGTTGTTGTTTTTGACGTTGCTATTGTAATTGTTGTAGTTGCTTTGTTCCTTTTTGTTACAGGTGTAGTTATTGCTAGGTTTGTAGTCATGATTCTCTTGTTGCTAATGGTTATTTTAGGATTGTTATGATATTTAATACCCTCAATAATAGCAATATGTTGATAATCTAAATCTTTTCCTATTTTAAAGTTTAATTTTCTTGATGTATTATAACCATTACTTCTAGTATTATCAAAAATAGTATTTATAGTTTTATATTAGTATCAAATATTGACGTAAATAGTTCCATAATTATTGTATTATATATTTCTTAGTGTTACTACTGTAATAAACATCTTAGTTACTTTTGCAGTTCTTACTATTATAAACAGTGATATTAGTATAAGCAGTAATTGCAGTATTATATATATATACACACACATATATATAATATATACATATATATATGTATAATATATATACATATATATATATATATATATATATATATATATATATATATATATATGTATATATGTATATAATAGAAAGCTAAATGTCTGTGTGTGTGTCTGGTCACGAATAGGTTCCTATATTTTTGACTAAAAAAACACAAAACTGATTGCATATAATGATAGAAGATGTATCGAGACACAGGAATGGGTATGTTGGATCTGGCAAAACAGTGATTCATAAAAATTGTGGGGCCTGTGTTCGGGCCTGGTCCACAAAGTATGGAAATAAAAAAAATAATAAAAATTAAGAAAACACTTTTACCAGTGGTTTTGACATAGATGTACATACGCATGCTTTGATAAGTATGTTTTAACTTAAATAGGGATGGTATAAAAAATTGTGGGGTCTGCGTTCGCGCCTAACCTCCGTAGAATGGAAATAGGCACACACTTTAATAAATACTTTGCATATCTATCTGCGTAAGTATACTTTAATAATTATGTTTCAGTTTGTGGAAATATGGTATAATAAAATTATGGGATGTTCGTTCGCACGCGACCTCCATAGAATGGAAATATGTCACAAAGTTTAACAAGATTTTTTTATTTTAGTGTTTCAGTGTGAACAGGTATGGTATAATAAATTATGGGGTTTGTCTATTTCATTTTTACTTTCATCATATTTTGCTTTGGTTTTGATACCCCCAAATTTGAAGTTATCTCTTTACAACCCTTCCCTTTTATAACCTATCCTACTTTCATAAATCAGAGTCCATTTTCTGTAGGCTGGTTTTGAACCCAGTCAACGACGAGTATTTTGCTAGAGTATATATATATATATATATATATATATATATATATATACATATATATATATATATGTATAAATATTAATGTTACTGCTATCATGCAATAGTATTAATCCTTATTTGTTGCCTGAAATTGTGCATTGAGTTTCTGCAACTTACTCAGAATTTACGTTAAGCCTGGAACTTAAACCGACTTGCATATATATATATATATATATATATATATATATATATATATATATATATATATATATATATATATATATATATATATATGTGTGTGTGTGTGTGTGTGTGTGTGCGCAAATAAGCTTTGCATTACAAATAGTTATTTACAAGCAGATGTTTTTGCTTCTGTGTTTCACTAGTTGTAATGAGGCTGAGCAACTCAAGCTGGCAACGGCTTAACGTACAAACATTTTCATGCTTCTTTTATTAGTTTCCAAAACATCGTCCCAAAAAAGAAAGCTTTATTGTCTAAAAAAAAATGTCCATGTTATTTTGCACACGGGGAAACAACTTCTTAATATGTTAATAAGCTTCTCAAGTAGATACGCTTATTCGTACCTATTACTGCATTACATAACCACTTCCAACCTTCAAGCGCAATTTTATTTCTGCATATGTGGTTCTCTTGTCTGCTTTCAAAGTATTCAAACATAGTATTTTCACAAATTCCAGTTGTAATCTAAAGTAGTTTTCTGATATATATGTAACATAACAGCGTATCATGATGAGATTTAATTTTTATATATATATATATATATATATATATATATATATATATATGTATGTGGGTACTAATATTTTTACGTTATCACACAGATTTAAGACAGAACCAAGAATAGATTATATATATATATATATATATATATATATATATATATATATATATAAGTGAACGTGTCTGTGTGTATATCTGTGTGTGTACATTTCCCTAGGCAATAACTCTGTTAATGATAAGTCTACACAGACTCGAACCTTGATGTACAGTCTACTAAGATTTGGGAAAAATCTTTGTAATCCGTTTTCGCCCAGAATTTTGGCTGTTAAGGTGTCAAAATTCAACGATTTGCCCTTTGAAAACTCTACAAATCTCCTCCACCACTTTTGGGTCTAAACACTTGATATTTTAGATATAGGTTCCTTTTCTATGGATCTAACTTAATAACTTGATTTAAGCCTAAAAAAAATAAATTTTCAGGGATCATAATCGGGGTCAAAGTTAAAAAACACTTTGACCTCTGCAGTCTGTTAAAAATTACTCAGACAATTTCTGGTGTCAACATTTGGAATTTTACATAAAGGGTATTCGGAGATATGGCAACCTTTTTAATCGGTTTGGGTCGGAAATTTTTAGTTACCAATATATAAATGCATTTATGTATGTATGTTTGCATGTCTGCATAAAACTTTCGGCGTCGGATTTTTACAAGATCAGTACCGTTTTTAAATTAGACCTTTCAGACGACAACTATCGAAAAATTGGCAAATAAATTCCTATCTTCACCTTAAACTTCACTTTTCTACAGGAGGGTCGCTATTATTGCCGATAATTTTATCTGTCGTCTCTCCTTTCGATTATCTAGCCTAAATTTTTACTTACGTCATTTCTGGTTTGGAGGGAGTTGTAACAGTAAATACGTCAGGTTTGTCCCGTTCTTTTCCTCCTTTGGAGTACGGGTTCGAGCCTGCCTTCCTACTACCACCTTTATTTATTTATTTTTGCTCAACATACACCTCCAAACACTCGGGCAACGCTTGGCTGCAATGCTAGTATATCTATAAAGGTTAAAGTGTCTGTCTGTCTACCTGTCTGTCTGTGTGTCTATCTGTGTACATTTCCCTACACAGTATCTCTGTCAATATTCATTCTACATACTCGAAAATTTGATATACAGTGTATGGAGATTTGGGAAAATCTTTGTAATTCGTTGTCGGTCAGAAATTTGACGGTTAAGGCGTCAAAGTTCAACGATTTGACATTTGGGAACGCTACGAAACTCCTCCGCCACTTTTGGGTATAAATAATTGAAATTTTACATAAAGGTTCCTTGGACATGGATCTAACTTAATAACTTGATCTAAGCTCAAAACAATAAACGTAAAGGGGGCATAATAGGAGTCAAAGTTCAAAAAATTGAACTTTGCGGTCTCTACTAAATTACTCAGACAATTTCTGGTGTAAACATTTGAAATTTTACATAAAGGGTATTCAGAGATAGAGCAAGCTTTTTCAGTCTGCGTCGAAAATTTTTAGTTACAATATATAAATGTATGTATGTATGCATATTTGCCTTCAACTTTCGACGGACGCGCCACATTTTCAAAAGATCAGTATCGTTTGGAAACTCGCCCATTCAGACGACAACTACCGAAAAATGGGATGAAAACACTAATTACATCACCCTCAACTTGCCACATTTATATAGGGAGGGGTCGCTTTTTTCACCGATATTTTTGAAAGACATCCCCTCTTTTCGATTGTCTAGCCTTAATTTAAACCTACGTCACCGCCGGTTTGCCGGTGGTCGTAGAAGCACATACTTCACGTTTACCCCCGTTCTTTTCTTCCTTCACGGTATGTGTTCGAGCCTGCCTTCCTACTACCGCTTTTTTTCTTTGCTCAAAACACCTCCAAACAGGCGGGCAACGCCGAGCACGCATGCTAGTATATATATATATATATATATATATATATATATATATATATATATATATATATATATATATATATATATATTCGTCTGAGTCTGTCTTTTAGGAGATTTCATATAGCTTTGTATAGTCATTTTTGCATTTAATCCTAACTCGTAAATATCCCTATTAATCACAAAATCGGCTTCGAACATAGACCATAATAAAAAGTTTTCTGTAATTGTTCATACATTTTTAATACAATATGACAGCCAAATTATACAGGAAGTTTCTTAAGAAAGCTACGCAATGACAATAATATTCATGGCCAGATGAGTTAGAGTTTTGGAATATCAATTGGTGGATGTCCAAATATTTAGTGCAGTATTTTGAAGCTCTATTAACACTAAAGGTAGAGATTCCCACGGATTTGTTACATACGTATGCATATGAGAAAACACCGTTTTGCAAAACCTTAGCTCTGAGCACAGGTTAGTCTCTGGACATCGATTAGAACGATTAGATTTACAGTTGTTCGAAAATGAATGGATTGTGCTAAAATTCTACCTCAGGTCTATAAAAAAAAATCGGTGTTGATTAAAAACAACACTTGCTCATACGTCTAAATTGATAACAGAAAGCTGTTTGGATATTATACACATACGTACGCACACATTCACACATGAACACACACCTATATATATATATATATATATATATATATATATATATATATATATATATTTATACATGCATAAATCATCGTATAACGATTACATCACTGTTCTAACATAAAAAAACATTTAAATAATAAAATGTCACCATTATACGTTATTTCACGCGGTAAATGATAGCCGATTGGGTGCGGTCTTTGCTAATGGAGCCAGAGATGGCTCGTGTTGCCGAGTTCGAATCTGTCAACTGGTGTTAATCATGACACCGTGCACGGAAAATTCCCGAAAGGATGAAACACATGTATGTAGGTATTTAATTATTATACTAAAAATAATTATATATATATATATATATATATATATATATATATATATATATATATATATATATATATATATATATTTGTGTGTGTGTGTGTGTATGTGTGGAGTCGGAAAATGCTGGATGAAATTTTATGAAGTTAAACACGGAAGTTACTTATGTGCCTGGCAATGTTATTATATAAGTTTTGTATCGGATTTCGTTTAAATAGTATTAAACATCGATAATCGA
>NC_136499.1:55534581-55549581 GCF_053919585.1 Euprymna scolopes | reverse complement strand
TAAAACCCCTCGATAGAGTCAAACCCGGCAACACAAGCTATCTCTGGATTGATTCGCAAAGGCCGTATTAAGTTGGCTACCATTAACTACGTGAATTAACGTTGAATTTAAATATTTTATTTTTTAATATTTTTTTTACTTCAGTCAGAGTGATATAAACGTTATATGATGATATATGCATGACAGTTTTATATATATATATATATATATATATATATATATATATATATATATATAGCTAACATGGTAATTAGTAAAACATGAGGAAATTCCAATACAATTGTAAATATATATTTTTTATTACCATTTTATCTCCTTATTTAGATATGTTTAGGTGACAGAATCGTATTAAGAACCCAGTAACTTCGTCAGACATGTGGCGCTCACAAGCGGACTTTTGGGCTGTCGCAGTTTGTTTGAGATATGTCATACGGAGTTTGACACATTAAAGATTTATGTTGTGGTGGGTCGTTGTTCACAGTAACTAAGATGTGTCCTCTCAAAGTAAACTTAGTTACATCCACCTTAAGTGAATTTACCTTTTTAAATGCATTGGTTATAAAAGGTCTATAATAAAGTAAGTAATTTAAGAATTGCCAGTGGGTTCCCTCTACATTTATCCATTTTATGTTGAATATTTTAAAGACGACCTTTCTCCTTTTCAATGTTTCTTTAATTATAAAATCTTTAATCTTAATGTTGTCATATCAGAATTGAAATTACACTCCCCATTCTATTTATTCTTGATTCTTCTAATAGCGTTTTTCCAATCATAATAACCATTTATGTTAAAGTCTGATGAAGTTACTGAGTCATTGATAAGATTCGGTAACCGAAACATGTGTAACTAAGAAGATAAATCGGTAATATATATATATATATATATATATATATATATATATATATATAATTATTTACTATAATAATTACTATATACTTAAATAGTGTTTCATCCTTTCGGGAAAAATCAGTGCAGACTGTCACGATTAACACCGGTTGATAGATTCGAACTCGGTAACATAACCCACTTCAAGCTCCATTAGCAAGACCTAATCCATTCGGCATCCGTTAACCGAGAGCAGTACTGGTGAAATTTTAAAATTTATTACAAAATGTTTTTAACGTCTGTAAGGGTGATCTAAGCATTATACGATGATATACGCATATGAGCTTAATTGACCGACTTTATTTAATCTGAAGTGCTCAACGATAAGAAACTAGTTTTTCTAAAGTGCATGGGATAATTAGTTACGATAATAATCACTATATACCTACATGCACAAATGGTTAATCCTTTCAGGAATAGTCAGTTTAAAGTGGCACGATTAAAACCGGTCCAGAGATTGGATCCCGGCAACAGACACCATCTCTGACTCCATTAGTAATACCTAATCCATTCGGCATCCGTAAACCGCGAGAAATACTGTTTAAATTTGAACATTTATCTTAAAATGTTTTAACATCTGTAAGAGTGATCTAATCTGCGAAGATATGCGACCATGAGCTAAATTGATCGATTTTATTTCAACTAAAAATGGTCAACGATTAGAAACGAGTTTTCTTAAAGGGGCTGACATAATTATTTAGCCACTTAGAGAGTGAGCATTTCTATCCCGTCGCGGTTAATAAACCTGACGAATGCCAGAGCAATAGTTGGCCGAAACACCGTTATAAACAGCCACAAAATAGGGATAACAATTCCCAAAGAAATAACTATAAATTAACTAACATTACCCGCTAACCGGCGTTGCTAGGTGGAAGCGTGCAACTCCCGCTCGACAAAAGTTCAAGTACTTTATCAAAAAATATAAAACCTAAACAAAAACTAAAAATAACCCCCTAAAAATCACAAAAAGAGGACATGCCAAAGCAAAATCAACAGATTTCCTTTCATTTTGATAAAAAATAGAAAAATGTATATCGTAAAAAAACACATAAATAAACTATTTTCAACGTGAAAACAGTTTTTCACAAAATAAAACCTACGTTACATTAGCACGGACCTGATCCCATATATTTTGATTCTCCTCTGTATTCATGGGTCGACTGTGAGAAAATTGACACGCTGACGTTTTTTTCCATTTAAACCAAATCAAGAAAGAACGCGGTGTTTCTCAGGTATCAGTGGGTCTCAAATCTCTCCCCCAATCGATCACGTGGTTAGCGAAAGAAAGATTTTTATGATCCTCGTAGAATTCGATGTGTTTGTATTTTTTAAAAAAAAAAAAGAAAAACACGTTAGCGTACATTCATAAATACTGTCCCCTAAAAAAGGAAACGAGAAATACAAGAAAGGTGGAGTATATATTTTGCCTTGTTAAGTATTTTTAAAGTTTTCTAGTTGGTTAAATGTAATTGAGCTAAATGTAAAACGGCAAAACCTGATATGACGTAAATGAACCTGCGACGTAATTGATTATATAAAACAATCTATAAAATACACCACCAAAAAAAGAAAATCTACTAAAACAAATTAATTTTTATAGTTTCTATTTGATATAAAGAAAAAATTCACCCCCCCAAAAAACGATCAAGAAAGGCAACTGTTTAAATCAGAAATCGAAAGATTTATAAACAAAAAAACGCGTAAGCGTACATTTAAAAATCATGAACCCCAGATTCCCCTCTTCCTCCCAGATAATAGAAAAAGTATATAAGGACACGAAAAATACACACAATGTGGTGTATATTGTATTGTAGCAGAACTCCCTTGGTGAGGTCAAGCACCTGCCCTCTGGTCTTCTTCGAAACTGTGGCTCGTGATATCTAGTCGGCCGGGAGCTCGCAACATTCCAATCGCCTCGGTGTTAAATTTTCCTGAAAACGAAAAGCGAAGCTAGCATATGCCAGAAAGAAGTAAGACAAACAAATAAAAATTCTGTTCTACCGAAAATTAATTTCACAAAATTTAGAGTCTTTTTACAGGTATATACAGATTCTTATAGTAGTGGAGGTCGGGGTGGATAATACACATAACCAATCAGATTAACTACGTGCCCGGGGAAACCCCAGATGCATTTACGTGTGTGCACTTCAGCCAAATCGATCACGTTGCAGTATGTGCTGCTAATTGGTTAGAATGTTTTCTTGTTGGTTATTTTATTTATGGAAATATAGGACGATATAACTTAATATGATGTATGGAAATCTGCGGAGTAACTATTATAAACCTAAGAATATGAAAATAACGGCCATGTAATTAATGGGAAATAGCACGTTTAACTTTAAAGTGATTAAATGATTTATAGCAATGCGTGATGGTATGTGTAAGTTTAAACGGAATAAATGATGTATAACAATATGTGGCGATTGAACTGCGATAGTTAATAAAGGCTACTGTGATCGTTTTTTTATATGTTAGTTTATAATCCAGAAAAATAGAATATAATCGTTTTAGCCCATGATAATAGGCGGGTTTTATAGGATATAAATCAGTATTTTTGAATAGCGAAGGGTACTGGTTGCTGTCAGTGGATAAGTGTGTGATCCAGCTAATATAGGTGTCTGGGCAATATAGCTATAACGGTTATAGAAGTACCCGGCCCTGTTAAGGAAAGTGGTTGGATTGTTCAGTTATAGGAGATAATATGAGCTACTTAGTCTTTAGCTCTAGCCAATTGTGATGATGGCGCCCATAAGAAATTAGATAAGAATTTATGATAACTAATACATGTGTCTGTAACAGCGTTCACAAGTTACATAAGATGGTGGGTAAATCGTTTCTGAATTTTCAGGTGAGGATTTGTTATTTATATTATTGTTACTCACCGGACTACTGTTCTGGTCTTGAGTATGATCTTTACAGTGAATGTAACCTATAGATACACCTGAAGAAGGGCGGAGGTTACATAGACCGAAACATTGTGAAAATCACACTCATGATGAGAACACTAGTTTGTGAAGAATAATAATACAAATGCTGGGTAAAGGTTTAGACGAATTAAATTCGGATTTCATCACAAACGTATCGTAATTTGCTCCGGAGAAACATTTCTTCAATCAAATTATATATATATATATATATATATATATATATATATATATATATATATATATACATATATATATATATATATATATAGAGAGAGAGAGAGAGAGAGAGAGAGATTACTTTTTTCCAAAAAACTTGTTTTATTTGTTGTAACTAAAAGGTTACGTGGTTTTCGTTTTTGTTTATTTTTATTTTTTTTGTATTTTACAAATCTTTAGCGTTTTTTTTTTTTTAAATTCTAGAATAAGTCTTTGTTTTCTTAATGAAATCCAATATTTACTGTGACGGCATCGACATTCTTCTTGTAAAGTGTCTGTATCAGAAACATTACTGGGTGTTTAAGCTTCTTTAATCGATTTTTTAGGGGTAGTTTCCACATTTGCTTTGTAGAAAGAAAGAATCCTATTGTTTAATTTGTTCAAGAAGACCCCCATTTTCATTATTGTTTTAATTATTAATTCTTAATATCAGATATACGAATGTTCTGAAAAAAAAACTTTCAACATCAATCTTTTGCATATGTGGGGTTTATAAGACAGGTAGACAGTTCGACTGTGTGTTTTATAATAGACTTACGTTGCTCGACATTTCAGAGGCAAACAATTGTTGGGCAGTTTTAGTTTCGTAGTTAAAAATAAACAGACACTTCTGTATTTATAAAACTGTGCTCTAGGAATGAACAAAAAAAGTTTTTGGTGCGTTTATTCATACAGAAATCAATAGCTACGTCCATGAATACATATTTCTGCAATGTTCGATTACAGAAAGATGTATTGAGACTAAGACATCGGCCAAACCTCCTTCATACCATTACCCATTTATATTCATTCGATGTAGTTCCACTTCTCGGTAGATTAATTAAATATAAACATACCGTATAAAAAGAATAAGCCTTGGATTTAGTTTTATAATTACATTTAGCCTTATAACTAAGATATTATGGAAAGAGTCACGGCAGAAACATGAAAATAAATATGTAGCCAACGATCTTTGTATGAATCAGCATAGAATACATATACACATACACATGTATATATCTTTATATACGGGCATATATATATTAGAACATGACAATGGTACTCGTTTTTCGTCATGGCATTTTGTAATGTTTGCAGTTAATAAAACTCAGTAATATATGTAAGATTTTTACACTGTTGCCGACAGGTAATTAAGCTAGTTAAATACTATATGGTTTAAATTTTTGTTAGAAACAGTATTCTTTTTCTGGATTTTGTTTAGTACTGTTTACAAGTGTTTATTGATATGCGTAGAGTTAAATTTTATGAGCTGATTCCAGTTTAAATAGAGAGGGCTCCATTTCATTATTTGACACGGTACACTTCCGTTTTGTAGATTGAAAAAAAAATAACATACATTTAGGTTGGAGAAATTAGCAGGAAAATCATATTCATTTTCGTTGAATGGTAAGAACTAAAGAGTCGATAGCGGAAACCAAGTGCAGTAAATCCATCCAGTAGTTGGAAAGGTGTATTGCTTATTTATGGTATATGATATATGATATATGATATGATATGAACGCATTAAAAGCATTAAATAAAATAAATGTTTAATTTCAACTGCATCTCTTGCGGTTGACGGTAGTCTAGTGATGCGGGTCTTTGCAAATGAAGCCAGCCATGACTTCTGTTGCCGAGGTTCGAATCTCTCGACTGACGTTAATCATGACACCCTGAACTGGATTCTCGAAAAGATGACATAATATGGCTGCAGGTATTGAATAATTATTATAGTAAGTACGGGCAAAATGAATGTCGATGCTCAAAATGTATACACATTTTGACTCCTCCTGTTACTTAAAAATTCACCAAAAATCAGAAAATAAACCAATTTTAATGAGATTTTCAGCATTTATCAAATAATGACGTGGAATATAATGAACTCATAATTTTTATTGAAATCTTAGTTAAAATGTATTATTTTGTTTAAACAAAAAATAGCTTTAGTAAAGTTATGATTTTCAGAGTAAATAAAAAACACAATAATTTATTTTTGCTTTTTAATAAAATAAAGCATCGTTATTGTAACAATCAATTAAAGCTAAAATAATATTTACAGGAACATTATGAAAAAAGCCCATGAAATCCATATTAATCAATTCGATATAACTTGAAGAAGAATTAATGTCTCGCACTACCAATATTATCATTGAATTAAACATTGTTGATTTAATATTTTCACACACAAACCAATATAATTGCAAAAATTATTTCTACTTTTTTTACGCTTACATTTGTAACGTAATCTTTACATGTAAGCTAATATGTCCATTAAACGCAAGAACCTATAATAATCAATGTAAAATAATGTTCATATAATCTTGGAAAATAAAGTAAAAAAAATAAATTGAAAAACAGGAACATAGAAAAATAATCTAATTAAGAAAATGGCCAAAACTATACGAACGTTCCATGTCGGTAAGTACGGATGCGCAGAGTTGAAAAGAAAACCAGTCTATTTTGCCCACCCTCCTCTTCTCTTCCACTACCCGCCTGTTTGTGTTTAAATTTCACTTAAACATTATGATAGATTTTAACGTAAGTCTGTATTTTTTAGTGTGTAATTTTTTCAATAATAATAAATTGTTTTCTTAACCAATTGTAATTCTGTATTAATATAAATAAATAATGGTGCTACCTTTTTTTCTTCAAAGAATAAGCTTTCAGTAGTGTCATTCATGAATTTAGTTAACTTTTATGCATTTTTAAATGAAGAAAGGAGCGTCTGCGACTCAAGAAAGAAAAAGTAGCTCGCTAAACAGAAATAATGTTAAATAAAGACATAAATTATGTCTAATTTGTCCTTCCATACATATCTGAATTTTACCGCCAGAGTTTTTTTTTTTATACAATAAAAAGTCTAGTTCCTACCAGTGATAAATTTTTGGATAATTATTACTTTTCTTTAGCAAAATTTAAGAACATTAACTGTATTCATTCGTTGTCTTAAGACTTAAACTTAATACTTAACTTGGAAATAATTCCAGAAAACTTTTATTTTTCTGCCAGAAAAATGTAAACGCGATTTTTGTCATAATGAATTTTTAGGTGAAATGTAGGATTTTACAGATTTGAGATAAAATTATTCCATGTATTTTTATTTCACACACTTTTTTTCTTGGAGAAATTAACTTAAAACTATAACTTTTCAAATACAATAAAAAAAGTACTCGCTATTTTAAAAACAATTATTATGATTAACAGGCATAAATACCATGCCCCCTACCGAAGCAGTCATTAAATTGCCCGTACCTATATTATAGTAAATAATAATTCAGCCCCTTTAAGACACTTTTTTCTTATCCTTGATCACTTTTAGCTGTCAACTAAACTAATACGCGCAGATCGTCATATACTGATTAGATCACTCGTACTGACGTTAAAACATTCAATGAAATAAATGTTTAATTTCAAGTGTATCTCCTGCGGTTGACTGTAGCCTAGTGGTTGTGGTCCTTGCTAATGAAGCCAGAGATGACTTCTGTAGCCATGGTTCGAATCTCTCACCTAATATTAATCGTGGCAACATTCACTGATGATTCCCGAAAGGGTGAAACACTTGTAACTTGTAATTCAATTTTAAGTATTTTCATGGACTCTAATTCTTAGTGACGTAATAGTTTTTAAAAATATTTGAAGGAAACAAACAGAAAAGCTATTATGGCATTTGGCTATATTTTTTAACCTATATCCTGCCAACGACAGGAAATATCTCATCTCAGAAATAAATAAGGCATCATTAAAAAATAAGAAAATGTTCATGAAGCCATGTGTACATTTCGATTTATTTCTCAGCAGTGCTGACCAATACTGTAATTAATTGGATATAACTAGATCCGTAGCCAATAGATTTATCTATTTTGTGCTGTTTAAAACTGCGATCAAAATAAACTGTTTATTTTTCATCCCTACAACCTGTTTCTACATTCATTCTTTGTCAACTCCTTTCACTTGAATTTTATTTTTCCCTTTTACGATGGCACTCTTTAGTACCATCGTGACGAGAAAAAAAATTGTGAATTCGTCGAAGATTGGCATGTGCTATTTTAAAATACGTTACGAACTATTTCAAGTATCGGGTATACGAGGTCAAACGATAAAATTCTCGCCCTAGAAAAAAAAACAGCGATAGCATTGCTGTTTGATAAAAAACGGTTTCCTTTTTTGTTGTTGTTGCAGATCCTCTTCTAGTTGACCAGCGTGTATAAATCCTAAGAGCGGTAAGAGCCTGCTGTCTCGTCTGAAAGTGACACAATATTCAAGAGGCGAGATCGAAGATGCGCCGCTGTGCAAACTATGCTTTCTCCCGACCTAAGTTATGACTTTGTCAGCACCCTAAAATGGATCGTTGGATTGCCACTAACAACAGGGACGAGTCCATGGTAATGAAAACAAAGTTTCCTGTAACGGTTTTGGTTCAAGTAAGGGCCAAATAATGCCACCTCACATCTTCGATGTCGGAGTAAAAGTCAACACTGAAGTGTATCTGGATAAGCTGAAGCGTGCGATTCTCGGGTGAGATCAGTTGGTCGCTGGCAGAACTTGAATATGGCAGCAGGACTTCGTGCCGACTCACAAGTCCAAAAAAGAGCAGGCTTGCTTCAGATGGCGTGCTACCACTTTTTACTCCTCTCTGAATGCCCCCTCCTTCCCTGACCTGAACCTGCTTGACTACTTCAAATGGGCATACGTCGAGATCATAACCAACATAACCCCACAATACCAAAATCAGCCTGATTGCCGCTATCCACCGAGTAGTTGCTGAGCGTCATCCAGTATAGGAAGCTTAATTGATCCATATGATGAATTTACAATTACTTTCTAATGTACCATAGTGATGAGATATATTACACGCTACAAAATATAAAAGGCAAGTATCGTATAGCTGTTTAATTGATGCAATATGCAAATATATACACAGGCGGCAAGAAGAATTACCGCCCCTGTAATTTTTCAAAAACTGCAAATTTAACCTAAATGTAATCTAACTGTTTAAACAAGCAATACCTCATTGTGTTAACCTTTTATTCTTATATAATTTTACCTGTTCATATTTGACTTTGAATTGAAATATTATAGTGTTCACGTCAATTTTAAAATATAACTATAAATAGTGGAGGCAAAAAGAAGTCAGTACAATGGAAAATTGTTATGTAAATGTAAATTTAGGGCATTAATCCAAAACAAATAAAACACGAACACAATGAACTAGTTAATATTTAATAGTATAGCCCCACATGCTATTTGACAGTCGGCAATCTTTTGGGAATTCTTTGAATTAGACTGCAACAATATTTTAGGGAAATGGCATCCCACTTTTCTTTAATTTTTCTCCAAAGTTCTTCTCGATTTGTAATTTTATCATTGCGTAGCTTTTGCTTGATGTAATGACATGTGTTTTTGTTAGGATTCGAGTCTGGAGATTGTACATACTAATCCCAACACGGAATATCATGCGCTTCCAGGAACATCTTGACATTGCCACCTATGTAAATGGGAGCATTATCTTGCATGAAGATGGAATTATCATTGAAATTCCGACCGAAATAGGGTAGAAAATACCCAATCAACATATTAATGCACTTGGTTGAATTAATTCGACCTTGCAAGCGAACCATACGCCCTGGACCATTGGTACTAATAATGCCCCACACCAAAACTGAACCCCGACCACCTTGCAGCGTTAAAATTGGGCATTTAGGATTATATTCTTAACTCTGACGGACGCATTGCCTACAATCACTGCCTAGCCTATTGACCTTGCTTTCGTCGCTAATACACACTTTGGACCAATATGGAGAGTCATGATCTTCATTGCATCTGAGGATATACAGGCGGCACTTTCTGTTCTTTACAGAAACCATTGACTTGCGTCTTGCAATATATCCTGGTAAATTCAATTCCTTGAATCTTTTCTTGTAAGAAGAAAGATGGAACTTTTTACCAGGATTGCATCGTTGTTGGATTAAGAGAGCCGTTTTAAATCTATTTCTTAGCCTGCCGATCTTGATAGCATTGGCTACCCTTTTAGAAGTAACTCTAGTACGTTGATATTTAGGTGCATCACGAACACTGCCAGTGCCCAGTCTTCCGTACTGTTTTCTCATCACATTTCAATCTGTGGCCGATTTCCCGATTGGTTAAACCTGAAAGCTGAAGATTAATGAGCTTCTTACGATCACTAAGACGTGGAATATGGAGTAAATCTCACGTTGTATAACCTGGAAGAACAACAATTATGATTAGGGATGGTTTTTGCCTGTTAGTGGATATTTTAAATTGATTTAGGGCGCGATGATTATTGTTACTTTAAAGCGAATTTATTGCTGCGGACTTTTTTTTTGGCTCCTCAATTTGAAGTTTATTTCTAATTGATGGGGACACTAGAACATTTTAATTAAAAGTCAAATATAAACAATTAAAATTATAGAGGAATAAATGGCGACTCAAATTAGATTTTGTTTTAACAATTATATTAAGATTTAGGTAGAATTTGCAGTTTTTGAAAAAATTACAAGTACGGATCTTTTTTTTGTCGGCACTGTTGTATAACATGGAAGAACAACAATTATTGTCTATATAATCTCTCTATATATGTATACTATATAAATATTATATATATATATATTACATATTATATATAGTATATATATAGTATATATATATTATAAATATTATATAGATATCAAATATATATATTTTTTATATATATATATATATTATATTATATATATGTATCATATACATTATAAATATATATTATATAGATAGTATATATTATATATATTATACATATACAAATATATATATTATATATATAACAATTATATATATTATATATTACATATATTATATATACTTTATATTATATATATTATATATATTATATATATTTATATTGTATATACAATATATATATAATATATATTGTATATATTACATACATATTATATATAATATTTATATATATATATATATATATATATATATTGTATATGTCTATCATTTATATATATTATATATCAGAGAGGCGGTAGCACTCTCTATATAGGGATGGCCCGTACACGCCTATATACGCCTACAAAACAAAACTATCCAAATCTCAACTAAAATCAATTTATAAGTTTCAAAAAGCACATATTCTTACAGAGAAGCGTCTTACGAATCCAGCGAGTGTCGGAACGTCGGTTAAAATGTCAAAAGAATGGAAAAACAAGGGTACAAAAATGGCCAATTGTTCTTCTTTCTTCTTCTTTCTTCTTTCTTTTGAGACGATGTATCTCGGTGTAGGAACGGTCTCTGACAACAGTTCAATCATCAATCGACTGCTCTTTACACGGAGAAGTGCAGTGACCCATCGCTTTTTAGCTAACTCCATAATTATATAAGATTACGTGTAATAACAAGTTTTAAACACTATATACCCAATGTAGACAGACCACTTCGAACACGGAACTTCTCTCAAAAGGGACAGCTCCAAATAATACACCGGATGCTCACAGACGTTCCAGTTTGCCAGTGGCCTATATTTCTTGGACGCTGAATATTTGAGGTGAACGTTAAGGGGTTTTCTTGAAACAGTAACCCACCAGCGTTAATGAAACCACGAAATATTTATCTCAGTTGATCAAAACTGTTATAAGAGTAACCTATCAGCAAGTACGACGTCAAAAACAATGTTATAAAAACAAATAATTCTTCAGATTTCGGACTGTAAAAAATGTACAAAATGTCAATGCTGTGACCAGGATTCGAACCTAGGTTAGCACGGCCGCAACGTGGGGTCCTAACCTCTAGACGATCACGGCTAAAACTGTCGCTCTTGGCAGAAAGAAACATGACTACTGTCAAACTATTGAAAAATAAGGAGGAAACTTGAAATGCTCACGCATGCGCAAAAATACACTATAGCAACCATTGTTAAAAGCAGCTGAATCTCTTCGCTCGCTAAGAAAAGTAGATCAGACCAGTTCTTCTAAGAACTCACCAAACGCCAAAGGAAATAAGTTAAATTAATCGCAAAAGAAACCGCAAGAAAGTCATCTTCTAAGAACTCACTGGAAGCTGACCAAAAGAATCAAAATCCAAGCCCTAGCCACAAAAATAACTAGATATTGTGGCTACTATACACAATCTACTAATAAAAACAAGTAAGTTTTCTAAAATAAACTACAATAAATTAACCAAGTAACCTCACACTATCACTGATTAGGACTTCATATAAAGATAACAACTACACTATTGGTGTATATACCGTTCCACACTTTAACTATTGGTGACGGGGCAGTATCTCAATTCTACGAGAGTTGTTTTGCTATAAGATAAGTGATATTATAGTAAGATACACATAAGTGTTATATGTTTACAGTTAATAAAAATGCCAAAGTCAGCACGTAGTAAAAAAGCTCAGAGAAATATAGACTATGAAAAAAACAAAGTCAAGGTATTATCTGAGCAAAAATAATAATATCAGAAAAATGCTGAAATAATAAAAATTATGTAGCATGCAAATCCTGAGGCAAAGAAGGCTGCCTTACGTGCTGACTCAAAAGCACGGTATAACAGGGATCCCGAGGGGAAAAACTGCCTCACGTGCTCTTTATAACAAAGAACCAGAAAAAAAGAAGGCTACCTCACGTGCTGACTAAAAAGCACGGTATAACAGGGATTCTGAGGAGAAAAAAGCTGCCTCACGTGCTCTTTATAACAAAGAACCAGAAAAAAAGCCTGCCTTACGTGCTCTTTATAACAAAGAACCAGAAAAAAGAAGGCTGCCTCACATGCTCTTTATAACAAAGAACCAGAAAAAAGAAGGCTGCCTCACGTGCTGACTCAAAAGCACGGTATAACAGGGATTCCGAGGGAAAAAAGCTGCCTCACGTGCTCTTTATAACAAAGAACCAGAAAAAAAGAAGGCTGCCTCACGTGCTGACTCAAAAGCACGGTATAACAGGGATCCCAAGGGGGAAAAGCTGCCTCATGCACAAACCATTATAAAAAGACCTAAAACCCAGCAGGAAGCGACCTGCTACGATGAGCCGCCTCCTAAAAAAGACAGTACTATCATGAATGTAAGTTTAAAAATAAGACTGTAAGTAAAAATACTAATTAACAAGAATAAAAAAGAATTAGAAATGCAAAAGGATATAGGGATGGTATGCCAAAAAGTATACAAACAAGATAGCTATGAATGGCTAGGCACATGGAAATAGAATTGCATCCAAAGTATAGCCCTATAGCTTTTACAACCGTAATGATGGCACAAAATGAAGATTGGAGAAAAGCTATAGGGCTATACTTTGGATGCAATTCTATTTCCATGTGCCTAGCCATTCATAGCTATCTAATTTGTATACTTTTTGGTATACCATCCCTATATCCTTTTGCATTTCCAATGCTTTTTTATTCTGGTATTATATATATATATTTACATATATATATATATATATATATATATATATATATATATATATATATTATATATATTATGTATATATTATAAATATTATATATATTATATATAATATATATATATATAATATATGTATTATACATATTATATATATTATATATGTATTATTTATATTATATATATTATACATATCTGATATATTTATATATATTATATTATATTAAATATATTATATGTTATATATATGATATATATTTTATTATATAAGGTATATATATATTATATATGAGTCATATACTATATATAATGTATATATATTATATATATTATATATATATTGTACATATATACATGCATATATTATATATACATACCTATATATACATACATATACATATATTATATCTACACATATTATATATACATACATATATTATATATATGCAAATATACACATATATATACACACACATATATACATACATGTATATATACATACATATGTATATACATACTTATGTATATACATACATGTATACATATACATATGTATATATACACATGTATATATATACATATGTATATACACACATGTATATATATATACGTATGTCAGACTGTTTCTGTTTCTGTTAAAGCTTTTATTTCACTTGCCATTGCAAGTTTCTGTTGCCGAAAATTATAAAGGATAGGGATACTAGTCTGCAAATAAAATATACACATTGCTCATCTCAAAGAATTCCAGTAATCAAATAATATAGTTTAATTCGGGTAAACCAGTTTTAATTTATTACGGCTAAATTTCGGTGCGTAAAGAATACAAAACAAGGTTGACCTTATATTATTCCTTAGTAAGATTTAAGTGTCGCCCTCTTAAAAACGATACCATTTACTCGACTGCTGTCAGCTTGCTCTACAAATTGACTTTGGTAAAAGTTTGGATCAAATTTGATAAAAAACCCTTACTTCGTAATTATAGGTTACGTTGTTCCACTATCTAAAAGAAAGTTGTTTCTGTTTTTTTTAAGTACCAAACGTGCAGTAAAATTAAAATGTATGTTTCTTTACGAAATCCCCATTTGAAGCTTTATTTATTTACAGTGAAAAGCTCTTTGTTTAGGTCGCCCACAATTATAGCAAATAATAATCCTGCATTTCTCAAAAGAAATGTTTTGAAAAGGTACTGTTTTTTTTTTAAGTAAACGTATAATTTATTTTGATATTTTTAAGTGGACATTTTTAACTTTCATGATATTTGCAGATCCGTTTTCTTATGAGATCAGTTTCTTAATTTCCTCGAAACTCATAAGTACTAACAAGAATTGGCTGAAAGTTCTGAGGTTTTTTTTTTCTGAGTTCTCACGGTGGTAAACTGGATAAAACCACTCGGCAAACTTTAAGGACGACAGAGATAAACAGATTACCAGTAATAATATTGACAGTCATTTTTAATGAATTTGCTGTTGTTTCTATCCTTATATAGTGTCGGTTTCCATACGTTTTAGATATATACAGTTCAGTAAATAAAAGCTAAATTTAATATTTCCATTCTATAAATATTGCCCTCGTTATATGTTCAA
>NC_136499.1:55419581-55529581 GCF_053919585.1 Euprymna scolopes | reverse complement strand
ATAAAGATGAGTACGTTGTCAAAAACAATATATTACACTTTTAGAATAAAAAAAACATGATGTTCTAACAGAATAATCTGCGGAATAGGTGTTTTCACCTGTCAATACTATATGTGGGACCTGTTTTAACTACAAGTATGCAAAATCATATAATACATGCTTATTGAATTAATAGTTGGCCATGCCAAGCGTAAGTAATATACTGCTGATGAAGCTAAACCTGCACAAATACCTATTTGCTTACACATATAGAAAAACAAACAAAAAAAAACAAGCAACTCATATATATTTTGAGTTCAGATACCCAGAAAATATGTTTGTATAACACAATACTGATTTTGCATATGTGTGTTGTGCAGACTAAAACAAACGACGATAGCTCAAAGGTAAATAAACGATGCTTGGTCATAACACGCCACAGAGTGAATAGAACCATCAGTGTTTTATATTAATAAGAATACTAATATACAGACTCACACACACACCCATAAACGCACAAACACGTGCACACACACCTATATATATATATATATATATATATATATATATATATATATATATATATATATATATTATATGGAAAAATGCGCGCATGAAAAGTAATATTCTTAAGATTTTATTAAACCTGGAAAAAGTAAAGGACAAGAAATTCAACCTAGAAAAGTAAAGAACAAGATATTCTAGTAAAGTAAAAAATAAGAATTTTTTAGACTTAAAATATTGCAGCTTAAAATAAAATTTGAATATTGATAAATATTTTATTTATTATTTGCATATGTTGTTGTTTATTGTTGAGTTAGAAAGGGTGTCAGTCGCTGGATTGAGCTTATTTCCCCCCGATTATTTGCATATATTTATGTAGTGAAAATTGTTTGAATAAAATTAATTTATTAGTTAGTTAGTTAGTAGATGGAATTAATAATTTTATAATTTACATAAACATTAATAATTTTATTATATCATAATTAGGATCATTTAATTCATTTTTTAGGTGCAATATTTTAAGTTTAAAAAATTCTTATTTTTTACTTTACTAGAATATCTTGTTCTTTACTTTTCCAGGTTGAATTTCTTGTCCTTTACTTTTCCAGGTTTAATAAAATCTTAAGAATATTACTTTTCATGCGCGCATTTTTCCATATAATCCATGATTTTTCCAGGCATTGCTATTGTATTTATATATAAATTTATAATATTTATTAATGATTGTCAAAAAAAATTAACTCTCAAACACACATTTATGCAATATTTATCATTCAATCACAGTAGTTCCGAGCCAGGGTCTCTACCGAGACTGCGGTTCATGAATTCGTGATCTGTATAGAGCGTAAACTGACAAAAAAGAAGATGGCACTCGGTATCTTTTTAGATATTGTTGGAGCTTTTGACAACATACCCTTCAGTAGTATGTACAAGTTGCTACGAGAACTCAATGTGCCACCAGTACTCAAATGATGGATTGAGTATATGATGGAGGCACAGAACAGTTCAAGTAGAACTACTGAGGGCAACTGTTAAAAGGGAAGTAGTTAAATGAACCCCCAAAGTGGGATTTTATCACCTTTACTATGGAACTGAATCCTCTTTTAAAGTTCGGTTTTTTAAATATAAAAAACGATACACGGGATTTAACCTACAATTTTCCACCAACCCCCAGTACTCTAACCGTTACGCTAACATGTCATATTGGGAAAATCGCAGTAAAAATATTTATATACAAAAAAAAAAAGTTATGCAAAATAAAAAAAACGCGTTAGTCCCTTATGTACTTACTCTCCTGTTTGTGAACCCACATATTTTGTTGTAACTTTTTTTCTACTGAACCAATTTTCGAAATTTTTTTTTTCAAAATGTAGCTAATGAGCTGTTCTATCCAACTATATAACTTGTTTGAAATTTGGTTGCGAACGGAATTAGTGGTGGGGGTTTGAATGTGTCTCGATTCATTCAATTTCGGACTTAAGCATATATTCAACCACTACCGTATTTGAATGATATTACAAAGTTAAGAATGGTATTGACTAAATAGAATGAAGATTCTCAGTCTAAGGGGCGTTATATTTTTGTGTATTTTTACAAGGAAGTCACCACTTAGGAAGACCCGGAGGCCACTAAAGGATAAGTGTTATTTCGTGTACAGTAATCAATGAGATAGTATCGTAATAGTCGCTAGTGATGGAAATCTGATAAATTGTCTTACTTAAGGTGCGGTTCAACAGGACCGTGTTTGTGTTGGATTTGAAGACATCCAAGTTATAGTCAGGTGGGAAACAGGCAAACGGAAGATTGTCCACAGGCGTGCAATTCTAAGAAATAAGCCTTTTCATGGAATCTACGTTTGTATTTAGGCACAAATAAAGAGTGGGGGAAATTACTTACAGTGGTTTCAGCTAGATGGATGCTTTTCGCGCAAGATTCGCTAGGGGGGTTAAAAGAATGGAGCCCAGACGAGCTCTTCCCACGGAAATAACGATAAAACAAAGACAGGCTAGCAACATCCCTTCTGAGGGGGGGAGCGTGCAAGGAAGATAAAAGGGTATCCCCCGATAGGCTACGAAGTCTATTTTGTATTCTGTCAAGGATTGATAAGCGGTTTTTAGCCGATCATGTCCAGATATGGCAGCAGTACTCAATCCTTGGACGCACTTGTTTTTTTTATAGAGATAGAAAATTGCATGAGCAGATAGATATCTAACGAAGAAGTAGAAGGGTCCCACCATTCTTCCAGCGACCTTGGCAACATATTTTATGTACCTATTCCACTTCAGATCAGGAGTAAAGGTGAATTCAAGACGCTTGTCAAAACATGGAGTCTTCCGAAGATGAGAGTCATCCGTTTCAATTGATGCCAGATGGGGATCAGAGCGTTAATGATGTAAAGGAAGAAGCTTGATTTTGGATGCATTAAAAGTAACTAGCCACCTCTTCCTCCATTGTACCCCGCGCTCAAAATCAGAGGAGATAGAATCGTTCAGAACTTTGTCATTTACGGCCTTTAATGTATTGCCATAGATGTTCGTATCATCAGCATAGATTTCAACGAATGATTTAAGCGTGTTTTTGCAGATAATTTATGTAGATCAGGAAGAGCGTTGGGCCCAAGATGGACCCTTGAGGGACACCAGCACTAATACTGCGGGCTTCTAATTTCTGCCCATCAACCACTACTCTGATGAGCCTATCAGTGAGAAATGATTTAATGATTAAGAAAACATTTCCAGCTATACCGTAGCTGGAAATCTTGTGAAGAATGCCATTATGACATACCTAATCAAATACCTTTGATATGTCAAGAGCAATTGCCCGAGAAAAGAAGCCCTTGCCTAGCGATTCACTAATTTTATGGAATATAACCGTTGGCACATCTGCTGTAGATCTAGCAGAACGGAAACCATATTGCATGTCAATAAGAAGGTTATTTTTTTCTGATGTGGTTGACTATTTTTTCATTTAATATGGATTCCAGCAACTTACTCATGGCACACAGGAGTCTTATTGGTCTGTACTGAGAGGGAAATGACATATCAACTGAATTCTTAAATACAGGGCATACTGATGAGTCTTTCCCGAGTGTTGCAACGTTTAAACAGTTTTGTAAGTATGGGGGCAAGTTCTGGTTGAAGATTTGTCAACACTATAATTGGTATGCTGTCAGGACCAGTTGCTTTACTGGAATATCGGTTCTACATTAGCTTGGCGACATCACGCACATATATTTGTATGTTGCATAGCGTGCTGTCTGTTGTAGGAGGAAATACGGGGAGTTGATGGCCTTGGTCGCATAGTGTAGAATTAGCTGCAAAGTTATTGGCAAATAGTTTGGTTTTGTCTGATGTTGACGACATGACCTCAGGCCCATTGATAATGGTTGGGATAGAAAGCACGCTTCTGTTCAGGATCCTTTTTGCTATTTACCAAACATTGTGCGAGCCAAGCTGCTGCTCAGCTACTTTGTATTTAACGAACAGAGCATATAGCTCTCTTGCATTTTTATTACTCTTTTACAGTGGTTGCTGGCAGTCCTGGAAGCAGCTTTCGTCTCAGTGCATCTATTACTTTGGAAGCTATGGAAAAGGTGATTTCTGGGGAGAACCATGGCTGGCTCTTAGAATTTTCGTTGGAATTTTTTGGATGATATGCATCAGTCTATACCTACAATTAACTATTCGGTTACGTCTGATACTATAGAGGGCACGTAATTTTTAAACATGGAATGCATATGTAGATCACATATAACGACATATAATGACAATCGAGGGATTGGACCTAATAATTAGCTCCCATTAGCGTGTTTACACTTTCATAATAATCATGTAAAATTTGCACAAACATTAGTGATAGTAGAAATAGCTTTTTGCCAGAACGGATTTCCGGGATTACTTTCGTTACTACCCTAGGTGCCATTATATGGACAAAATTGCCTCGAAATTTTTCATTTGTTTGCATTTTCTTAATAATCACTCCTTGAATGTTTTATTTATTTATTTTTTTGTCAAATATGCCATTATTAGCCAATACTGTTTTCCTTTTTTCCTACATTTAAAACGAAAAAAAGTCACCCATGTAAACGTTAACTTTCTAAATAAAACTTGCACTACTATCTAAACTCCGGAAAACACGGCTTTTTCTCTGTAGTATGCAATATTTTAGCTAGTCTAAACTTGATACTTAACTCCAACTTTATTACTCCAAACCAGTTTTTAAATGCCTTCAAATCTAGATTAATACACAATAACTAGAATTTACAAATTGATAAATGTTCCATTATCGTATTTTAATTATAAGGTAAAGCTAGAAGAAGGTAGAACATTTTAGCTCGAGGTAGATAAAGCCTAAAATAAAAGCATTGTTGAATTAAAAATAATAAACAAGAATACAGAATACTACAAAGATTACGACTCCCCACCTCCAACATATCCTTTAAGTACCCGGCATTAAATGTCTACTTTTAGAAAGGGGTAACTGTTTTTATTACTATTAATCACACCTGATACGTAATTTTTCTGTATAAATCTACGATTTAATATGGGAGGGTAGACTATTTTCAAAGACCTTCCTTAATTTGAAACGGAGCAACGGACTAATATTAAGTAGATATTAAAAACTCCCCCATACCTAATATATTTTATAACCGCTTTATATTTCACCTTTTCATCTGTGCCCTTTTTAATTTGTTTATATAAGTTTGGATTTCTCAGTGTCAAATCCCGAGGCTTCACTTTCTACACTTTCCGAGTAAATAATCAATATTACCTTACTTAGTTTGTTCAGTAGCCTATATTTTTAGGATAATAAAAGTGTTAGTGTATTTCGTTTATGCATATGTATATATGTACTCATATATTTACGATATTAAAACATATTCTATTTGTTTTATTTTTAGTAAAAAGATGCACACATATAATGCATATACAGTAAAACCGCGAGATACGACATTATAAAATTAGGAACAAAGTAAATACAGTACATAATGCATATACTAAAATAGCATAATTAATAACACCGTAAAGCGGGGGTAAATCCCGTAACCAGAGGCTTAAAATATCGTATTTCACATCGTAACCTAAAATACGTATACAAGGTTCACCGTATCGCGGGGTTGAACGATACATACACACACACATATATACATATATACACACGTAGATACACGCACATATACATACACATACGCACACACACACGCACACACACACACACATATATATATATATATATATCACAGAACATATCGGTTTATAGTTGTGTATTTTGTCTATGACGAAATAGCGATGTAATGCAATTGTTTCCGTATCGTAGACAATTATGTGGCTTAAGAAAATCATTCGGATGTCTTACGTCTTGGATAGTAGACGCATAATGGCGAATTCTGTTTTTTCCCCTCGACGTGACGATCAATGGATTAATCTTTCATCGGACAAATCGTGTTGGCAAAAACATAAGGCCGGGTCGATAGACATGGACAAAGACGCCAACTAACCGGCTAACATTCTGGCCAAAAACTTCTTGTAAGAAAACCAGAATTATTCTTGGCGTCCAGACGAAACGTGTTTGTTGTTTTTTGAATCGTTTCCAAGTTATTTCCTGAGTAATAGTTAAAACAAGTTTAGATGATTTTTAATCCATGTCATATACACTTTTAAATTAGGACGAATAGCACTTTTTTGGTTCGTTGATATGATATGGATTAGTTCGAATATGTACACTTTTTTTCGTATTGAGATAACTAAACGATGCGTATTCAATGTTTGTTTTTCTATTAATTAAAACGATAGTTATTTAATAAACAGCTTAAATTGCTCCAAAAGCATTATCTCATTTCACGGTAAGTTTTATTAGAGTATGAACAATAGAATTAATTAGATATCGCATTCGAAAGATAATAATTAACTATTGTGTATCTATTAGGATGTGAATTCTGTGTTTAAATACGTGTTTGACTAAAAATTTGAGTATTTCCGATTCAGGAACTCTTTCGCCATTAAGGTTTTTTTTTAATTAATGGAGATGACTGCCGAATGACTTGTTTATAATTTATAAAAATACCTTCTTATTTCAGCAAATGTGCTTCTAACCATGATATAAGAACGACGTTTAAATAATCTAACGCATTTATGTAACACCATCACAATGTAAACAATATCAACATTATCTGTGTATGTCAAGCTTGTGATCTTTTTTTGCGGCGACTTGATTTTTTTTTTAATGATCGTTTAGTATATCGCTACTTTTTAAGTGTTTCATCAGTTCGTTTAAGCAAGTAACGAGACATCTTACTCCTCGTCGCTGTAAGAATTGGGTAGTCATAGTGGATGCTGTATGACTTATTTTCGACTATTCTTTCTGGTATATGTTCCCATCGTTTGCTGCTGCTGCATTCGATATTCAGCTTTTTGCGGATCGTCTAGTGCTGATATTTACACCCTACATTGTGACGGGTCGTATAATCTCTATCACCCAGTAGTACCTTAGAATTGGATGTCAGGATACCCACACTGTCTTCTTCCGTGTGGCAAGACGTGCATTTTCTGTCATTTTCTCAAAAATCGTAAGTAATCAAGCCTCGATTACAGTCATTATAATTCGCTCCTGATCGTACATTTCAGCTAATATTTTGAGCCTTCTATATCTATATAGTCATATGTGTATTTATCAAGAAAAGTATTTGCACGCTGCTGGTTGGTCCAGTCTTCCATTTTTTGCAATGGAAGTAGAATGTGTATTTCTGGCGACTCTTTCGGGCGGATCAGTTTTCTGACTTTGTCACATTTGTAACAGAGTAGTGTCTAAAATTGTTGGTCAGTATTTAAATCGACATAATTCCGTTATATTTTCCTTCATGCTGTTTGTATACTATTTGAGATTTTCATTCTGTGCGCTCATCAGATATTGCCCGGTGTACACGATAGTTGCACGAAATTTATGGTTAATCTCCTGTACCTTCTGTTATACCTATACCCCTCGCTCGTCTGGGAGTGATATAGCCTCGGCAGACACTGGTTTCGGTATATCATTTTGTAACAGTGTCAGTATTTTCCGCATTTTGTGTTTATTTATTTTTTTTTTGCCAGTCGAGAATTCCAAGGATATATGTTCTCACTAGCATAGCTTGTTGGTTAAGGACTTGGTCTGTTTTTTGTTTTGCTTCACGGATTTTTCTTATACGCCGTATGTATTATCTGCTAATTTTCTTTCTTATCCTGGCATGCTGCATTGAATCGCTTTCTTCTATGCCCAGGCTATTTAATTTTTTCGTCTATTTGTAGGTCCTTGATGTCAGTATCTTCATCAAAGTGTATGTTTTTCGTTTGAACCCTTTTCCCAGCTTGGATTGCGCACTTGGCACATTGATCCAAACCGAACTTCATTCATAATATCTGGAGAAGATATGGAAAACCTGCAAGAGTCGACTTAAGTCAGTGTCTGAGTTAGCATACAGCTTGAGGTCGTCCAGTCGCTTCCGATTCTGAACTAGTGTGTGTAAATAGACGACGTAAAACAAACTAATCGATGGCGGTGGTCATACAGACTATGAATCCTGCTGGGAAATTAGATTGAATGTCGAATAACAATTGTGTTTTCGTACGAATTCTTTCAGACGGACAGAATAAAAAGTGAGCGAAAGCAGCAATGGCAGAAAGTCTACAATCAGATTTAAAAAAAAACAAAAAAAAAACAGACAAAACATTTGATAAGAGAACAGAAAGTGGTTCGGTTTAGCTCATCCTGCCTATTTTAGTTTAATGATTATCGAAACGGAATGCATATTGTAAGCGATACATTACTAACGAGTAATTTAACACAAACTGCTTTTAACGCATAATTCATGAGAAAGTAAATCTGAGACAGGTATACATAAAACTATTGAAAATAGCATTCGTTATTTTTATATCTACAACGCAGTTTCCATAGTTCACTTATTTATTTGACGGATTTCTTTCCAGAAAGCACAAAAATAATCAATTATCTGTTTATACGAGCTGTTTGTGCAAGAATGAAAGATATTTAAAATTCCAAGAAATTTCACTATTTTTTTATCGACCAAATATTAAGCACATTTTAAAACAACATTTTATATCTAACCTTCAGATTAAAATTTTTTTATATTAGTATCACGGTCATTTAATTGGAATGCATTCATTGGAATTCTTTTCATATCTTATAAAGATTTAATTTTTAATGTTTAAATATCTAATCCAATGGTTATCTGTGTGTTAATATAAAGTGACAATTAGGATTGAAGGAACATATAGTAGTAACTCCAAGAGCTTCTGTTTTCGGGTCAGGAAACATGTGATCCATACTTATCTATATATTACTACGATATCGTGTGTGTTCTTTTGTGGGTCACGCTTTCCAGCAAATTTCATTGGTTGAGATTTTATACCGGAATACACATTAATTCCGGAACGCTCGAGGCGGCATTCGATTAGCGTGTTCTCACCACTATATTCGTTTTTAATTATATA
Organism: Euprymna scolopes; assembly: GCF_053919585.1. Lineage (NCBI taxonomy): Eukaryota > Metazoa > Mollusca > Cephalopoda > Sepiida > Sepiolidae > Euprymna > Euprymna scolopes. The sequence continues at coordinate 55,520,612 of NC_136499.1, read as the reverse complement.
AAACTTAAGGTTTTATCTTTCTGGTAAATACAAAAGTTGTTAAGAAATAATTGATTTTAATAGTTCTTCCGTAGTTTAAAAAAACAATAACACAAATCTCCCGGCCACCGGACGCTATAAATTTTATAATTTATATTATTTGGGGCAAAAATTAATGCACAACTGCAGTTGTTTCATAAGTTTTGGTTTTGTTTTCGGTTATAGATTATGTCACTCAACTCATCTTTGAAGTAACTACTTTGCATGGTTTTTAACAATCATACTTACATTATTTAATAGGTAAAAACAGATAACCAACTTCTTTTTTTATTGTTCTATAAATGTTCATGGTACTATCACTTTTTATTGTTCTACACGCTAGTGCATTAATATATAGACTTACTTAAATCAATATGTTATAGTTTAAACAAAAAGTCTAGAATAACATGATGGTGTCTTCATTCATGCTGAAAGCTCACAGAATGCCGCGCAGCACTATATCACATGTTAAAGAAGCTACTGTTAAACTTCTACAGGTTTCTCAAATTGTGATTAATAAAAAAATGAAATCGATGATGTGATGCTTTTTAATAGCTGTCTCTAATTTACCCGGTTATAATATTATTTTGAATCAATTGTCTGTTCACTTAGCGGTGGTTAGGATATCATTCCTTTCCAGCGCCGCTTAACACACGCTATTACTTGAAGTGAATACATGCATTCATTGTGATTAAACGTAGCTAATTTCTCGCCGTATGCCAGTAAGTAATCCATTTACTATCGCCAATAAAAATTCGTTTTAAAAATGAGCATGTATATTTAATTAATAAAGCCAATAGACTTACTATTAATTATTTCAGAACAGAAACATCGAGTCGTGTTTTCAATTAATTCCGAAATTTTTGTCGTAATACTTAGAGTATCGCATGAATACGTGTGCTCCGTAATTAAGACATATACCTCTGAATTTTGTGAACCATTTCACGGAACACCTTCTAGTTTATCTAAAACATACACTGACAATATATTCATTATTTTCTAGTTCGTATGTATGTTTTTTGAATTAGAAACTCTTCAATTCTCTAAAAGCAGCTAGCTATACTTCAACTTTAAAAACGCTGTTCAAATAACAGAAGTAAAATACGTTAAGCTATTGTTTGAACTATGCTCTCATATGACATCCTGGTATACTACATTTTACTATAAGCGCATATGTTCAACTGTGCCGAAAATAATATATAATTATACAGAATTCTTATATAGAAGTATTGCATATGATGTAATCATTCTATTAGAAACTTATCATTGAGGAATTTTACACCATGTTAACATTGTACTTGCATCATGTCTAGTCAAAATACACGATTCCACACTGGCCTTTTTTTAAATTCATAATTAGTAATATACAAAACTTATAGTATAAATAACTATTTAATAGCATTTTCCATATGAACCATGCCCAAAACGATGCAAAACGCCTCTCATGTCAGTGTTCGAAATTTCGAATTGATTACATTCTTCATGTAAGGAAGAATTAAATGCTAGTCTGGATAAAATCTATAAATAACTTACTCAAAAAAGATTAAAAAAATGGGGAAATACTGAGCGTTGAGTTTGATCAGTATTAAGGTCAGAAATTATAATGAACAAATGAACACTGACCTGTCCTCTAGATCACTGAACAGGAGTTAAAAGGGAAATGTGTTATGCTATTCCGTACTGAGATTATGTGTACACGTTACGCAACAAATAAGACTTTATAACTATCACATACGTTTTAATTGCACAACGAATTGTAATATTTTTGACTCATTTATTCCTGATAGTGGAGTCATCGTGTAGCTAACTTAGGTACAGGCCGTCAGAAAGGTATCAGTGATGTTTGTGATGCGTAATAACTTATAAAAAAATAAAATGAAGTGTTAGTTTATTTATAAGTTTTTCCATTGCTGACGCCGAGAACATTTATTGATCCTGAAAGAAACATCGAAAGAGTTTATCTTTTCCTTAAGTCATTTTTATCTTTGTTATGAACGTCTAAATGAAGGTACTACATTATAACTACTAATTCCGTGCAAAAAATATAGGCCCGAAATCGAATGTGTGTGTGTGTGTGTCACATACAAAATGTACACCAATCTGTGTTAGTTTTTTTTATTTATATGGTGGAAATCTTACGGCAGGAGTGATATATCTAAATCCCCAATTAGCCAGATTCAAAGCATCCTTATCTTGGCAACTGCCATCATCTATCTTGTCTCGTTCACGCGGCCGTTTTTATGAACTCGTAAAACAGTTGTAGATAGAATCAAGTAACACCATTCCTAATAGACAAAAAGAAGGCAGTTCCTCTTTATAGTGGAGTTATACTGTAAATACGTTGCTAGGCTCTAGAAGAAGCATGGAAACTTTTTTAGACCTTGTTTTTTTATCAAGTTATTCCTAACCTATGAAGTACTTTTTAATAATATCACATATCGTTTATGTTCAACTGTCAATTCTCAAAGAAGGACAGATAAATTTTATTTCCACTATATTCGTGAATAATTACATGATTTTCCCTTAATGTATTTGATTACATTGTACATTAGTACATTAGTACATTTTTATAGTTTAAACTATTAAACGTCAGGGAAGAGATATGGAAAGAGAGAGAGAGAGAGAGAGAGAGAGTGTGTGTGAGAAAAGGAGAGGAATAGCAGTGAGCTCAGTAGAAGTCATTTTCTCCAATAATGCGTGTTTTATTGAAAGGTAACGGATTATTCGAGTCTTATGAACGATATGTCTAGGCAAGCTCTTGCCTCTTATATATATGTATGGCTCGCAACAAATGAAAACCCTGCAAGGAGGTCAAAAACATTTAGTTGCAATGGTAACGAACATCCAATCAGAAAAAATATGTCCCTCCATTCCTTATATATTCTTAGACATTTTAACGCCAGTAATTTATTATAAATTTTGTTTTACTAAAAGAAAAATTAATTCTTTTAAAATATAGCTGAGAAGGTGTTTGAAATTTGGTCAGAAAATGCTTGAGCTGTGAATCATAAAAGCAGTTCTAAAAACGTAAAACTAACCCTTAACCATACATTCAAACACTACTGTGTTTGAATAATGTATGTTTTTGATTTCAATAAATTCTATTAATTTGCGATGGAAATACATGGCCATGGATCATTTTCATAAATAGATGCCTGTAACTTAGGTCTTTTTTAATGTATTATTTTTTCTATGTACGTACATGTCTGTGTCATGCCTTCAAAAGTTTATATTAAGAGAATACAAGAACAACTATAATATGCGGAGAGATTGAAAAGTCGTGTACGGCAATTATCTATTAGGAACAAAAGGGACACCATTTTCAATTGTGGGGTAAAGTAAAATATACGGACATGGAGAACGGTAGAAAGTAAGACGATTCAAAGAAGCAGCGCATGTATTAGGCAATGACTGTATACTAAGCGGACCTAGTATAACATTTTGCACGATACGGGAACAGTTTATTATATATAGGTGCAGAGATCGAGCGAAAGAGATTCATAATACGTAATAATAAAATATAGTACATATACATGTATATCTCTCTATATATCTCTCTCTGCCTCTCTCTCTCTCTGTATATATATATATATATATATATATATATATATATATATATATATATATATATATATATATATATATATATATGGGGGGTGTACTAACAAGCATGCATATTTGTAAACAGTAAGACCATTCATATAAAATATAAGCTGTAAGTTTAACCGGAAAAAGTTTAATACGCAACTACTGAAATTGTCGAATATTACATTGGCCAAAACCTTTTTAAAATAGAAGTTACGATGAGAATTGTGGTACAGATAATCAAAAAAATACGGGCATTATTTTCTGTTTAAAAGTCTTTACTTTGTTAATATGTGTAATTGTTTCGGAATAACAATCTGCAATATGTAGTAAATGACCTTTATTCTTAGTACCTAACTCATGCTCTTCTTTCTCAAATAGACATTTACATATGTATATATATGTGTGTGTGTGTGTATATATGTGTGTGTAATTTAATGCAACAAATATTGTGTGAGTTCACATTCTGTGCTTTCATCATTAGGCTTTGTTATATATACAGATGTTATAGAAAATATGCTATTATTAACAATTACGTGAAGAAAAGTACATATTTTTACATTATCACCTTCTAAGCCTATTGTAACAGATGAAGTCCCGCGATCACCGAAAATGCAAAGCAAGATAATTAATATTTAAATTTTCATTTGATTCTGTAATTGATAGAAAGATCAAACTAATTATAATGTTGTTTTGTCCATGATCGGATGGAATTGTACTATCTCTTCTGTTCAACAATTGTAAATCACGAGTGAGTTAGTGTACACATGTAGGTATGTAATAATTATCTTCAAGAATTTTGGAGATAAACTAAAATATTAAGATATTTTCAATAAACTGCAATACTACGCACATAAGTATATTTTAGTTTGAACAAGTGAGCTACAACATTAGCATACGATCTGTATTTGTTTATGAGGTTGACCAAATAAAATTCATTTTAAGCGCAGCAAAAATATACAACTAAAAGCTATAACTATGTAATTAACACTATACTCGCAATTCTTCAATATTTTCCCTTCTGATGAAATTGTCACAATATAAAAGCTCCTCAAGTTAAAAGATTCATAAATATATTCTAGCTAATTTGAATTAATTGCATACGATTCAAGAGGTCAAGTACACCTCCCCCAGTAAAATTCTGAGAGCTATTTTGATCGATGATATTGTCACAAAGTGGATCAACTCGAATTTTTCTATTTATTTGTCGGAATCAATAAACTGAATAACCGTATAACATTTAAAACTCGACCAGTTATTTATGGTCATGAATCTCTTGTTTCGTTAGCACGGACTAGTAAAAAGAAATTCCTAATATTATTTACATTATCGACTCTACTGAAATGGGGACCATCCACTCGAATAGTTAAAACAGATTGGAATTGATTATTATGCAGCCCATACATCCATTAAGCACCGGGTCATTACGCACATGCAATAGATTATAGGTTACATCATAGTAAAACGTTTCGAGAATAAAATCAAATAGTTGTCTGAATAATGCAATTAATAACGCTAATGCGCCATCGTATTATGTTGATTCTATGGGATACTGTGTTCAACTGCGGTGTTATTCTCACATCGTTTCGGTTGATAGAAAACAGATACGAGGAATATAGAGAGAGGAGAGCGTAAAAGCACAAACTAGAAACTGACGAAAAAATTATTAAGCCTACATAAACATTAGGGCGTTATTTGATTACACTCATTCGAGAAGGTCATTGGTCGTATCTATGAAAACATCAATATGAAGCGCTTATGTCGATAGTAATCATTAGCTTCGAGGAAATACAAAGATGAAGATCAACATAATAAACGAATGCAGCAAACGTTTCTCTTTTACACAATAATAAAAACGACTTCTTGAGAAACACTGTGTATTTGAACTACGAAAATCCTCTATTTCGAATATGAAGGTTGAAAAGGAAAACGACATTTACAAAAATGTAATCACATACAGATTTATCCACGCACGGATATCTTACGTGATTAGAGTTAATAAGAACTTTTAAAAACTTACATTTGGATGGTTCAGATAATCATAGAATTTAGACAAAGAAAGCAAAAATAAAAAGCAACAAAAAAAACAAAACAAAAAAAAAACAATAAAAAATGAATATGTAATAGAGCGCCTGTGCGCAGGTATGAAAATATAAGCAGCATCTGAAGCATTAATTGCTAGCGATTTTTTAGCAGCAGGAGCAGCGTTGGAACACGTATGCAAATTTGCAAGTGTGCCAGGGCTTATGACTGGAGAAACCAAAAACAATTATACCAGATGGTCGGAGAGAAAAAAAGTCGACGCCGAGGAAACAGAGCAGTAAGGTTCAGTCAAGAATGAGCCGGCTGTGCCTAGAGTGCGGTCGACGGAAGGAGAAACACGCGCCAGTTTTGACGGACATAGGGAAGCGAGAAATGTTTAAAGTAATGTCGAGACGGGAGAGTAACGATAATAAATGATTTTATGGGAAGAGAAACAATAAATCCACCTTTACAACCCATTTTATTGACGAAACAAACTGCCTTGTTAATAATTTTACACACCCCAGATACCGTGGATTCAGCAATTACGATGGCCAGTTGTCTACTTTGCACGGAACGGTATGAAATTCTCATAGTATGCGCAACTCAGCATTGCCAACGTTTCCGAAAGTTTCTGACATTGGTAAAAAAAAACTTTTTCTCGTTAATGAGGTACTTAACACTTAGAATTCAAACATCATTGCTGCAGAAATACTGGAATTAAATAAGCATTTCATTTAAGCTAAAAGAGAGCCCGAGTATACGGCATTAAAAATTAGTAATGAATTACAAAACAGTATATAATACACATGTATATAATCAAATAACATTATGAATAACGCTGTAAGGCAGGCTAAATACCGGTACCAATGGCCGGAAAAAAACATTGTGTTCGACAGTGTAACCTAAGAAAAAAAAAACAGGGCCCAGCGTATCCAGGACTCTACTGTATACGAATATTATTAATTGCAACCGTTTTAAAATAACTTTCACAATATTTCGTTAACTTAATCTTTATGAAAACGATACAGTTTATATTCAATTTTAACATTATAAAGATAACGACTAATTATTCATATTAGTTGGATCTTTTGAACTACTGCTTCTATCTCAATCGTTTTTTTTTTCTTTCACAACGTCTCAATCGATTTCACCTGCACAACTATTCAAGTGTAGCCTTGTAATACTTTTGGAACTCAGAAATCTGCACATTATACTGCTGAAAAAAATCTAGCTACTCCATATGGGCAACATGATCTCGTACTGACAGCCTAGAGTATTCAGTACTCCTAAGCACTTCGCATTTATCTTTTGAGTGTCGCCGCACAAAAAAAGAGTTCAAGTTGATAATTAATTTTAACTCAATATTGTCTCTCGTAAAACACAAAAGATTGCCGTTTATCGCTTAGATCGTTGAGGTGTGCATGCTAAATATGTGTGTATGATTGTATTCCTGGACGACTTGGATGCTTTTCCTTTCATTATTTAGTACCCCGATTTTTAATGTAGTGCTATGCTTAATTGCCAGTATTACTCCACTTGCAGTGCATCCTCTTCTTATAACATTACGTATGAAGAAAGTATGAATCTAGTATTCATATTTAGTATTTAGTGTGAATTGACTGGAGATAAAACAACGCTCTGTGTGGAAAAGCTTTTATGCAAAATGACCTAGTTAAGCAATGTAAGCGTTTCTGTTGTTGAATATGTTTTGAGATATTTGATAGCAAACTAACCTAGTAATACTAGTTTAGTGCTAACACACCTACCAGATCAATAGGAGAAAGTTCAATAACAATTGTGTTTATACATGGTTCCAGCATAATTTGGTGCTCAATTCTTATTGCTAGAATGAGCGCAAAAACTTAAATAAGGAACCACACTCCCTGCATATAAATAGACACCAATATGGCTTGTATTTTGTAAGAGAGTTGTCGTACACAAACTAATCACGTTTTTTGTCTCACATTTCTAATGACAGTCTTTATGATAAGCCGTATGGAAAACTAAATTTCTGAAATAAGATCACGTTTTACTTATTTTGAAAGTGAAATTTTCTTATGATGTCTCTTATTTTCTCTCGTTGTTGTTTTCTGCTTCTAATGTATATACTAATGGCATGCTTTTCTAAACAAAATATAACGTGTTGGTTTGTTTTGTTACATTGGTTTCGCCAGCAAACGAAGTGATGTTTTTGGGAGTAACTATGATGCTTTTTTTTTCGCTAACAAGTCAAATAGGGTTGTTTCGTTAGAACTTTACAACTTTACAAATACTGTAAGCAAGAAACATCTCTAGAACTTAATCTGATACTCAACATTGCTTAACTTCGTTGATCCTGCGAGAACAAAATTGCGCCATATATATATATATATATATATATATATATATATATATATATATATATATATATTATATACTGGTTGGTATGGCGGTGACGTCTATTTTATTAGCACCAAACCTGTATTTTCACTATCCGAGATTTTAGAATATCTCGATAGATATAGAGATAGTTCGTTTGACATTGATGCATATATGTTTGTTGTAAGTCGTCTAGTGAATGGAATGTCCGCTGTTCATTTATCAATGAATAACGACACGCTTTGTTATAAAACAACTTTGTTTATTTAATAAAACATATACACATAATCGGCGGTAGAGGTGGTGGTGGAGAGGGTGTATTTGCGACCGTGACAGGCAGTTGAGCGTCGCTTGCCCTCCCCTTTTCTGCTGTCACACTCTGACTGACTTGACTCTTGTTTATCACTTCTTTTAATAAATTTTCCCGTTAACCAATTTACGTCATCGACCCACATTCTGCCCCTCTCGATGTTTGCTTTTGGTCTTACTTGCGGCCGAATTACGCCATCTTATTCCTGGGTTTCATTTTTGTCGGTCAGGGTTTAAGTTCATCCGAACTTTGCTCCATTCAACGGTCTGACCCATAAACCGACTTGCGTCATAGGACCAGGTCATCCAATTCCAGGTTGCATTTTTTGATGGCCCGGATTTCCAGTTCATTCGCACCTCTCCCTCTCTCTCTTACACACACACACACACACACACACGCATATATATATATATATATATATATATATATATATATATATATATATATATATATATATATATAGTGCTGTAGTGAAATTAAATTGCCTCCTCGTTTCCTACTCACATTCAAATACTCGTTGCAACATGTACATTTGTTACTTTTACTTTATTCATTTGTTTAGAGTTTTTGAAAATTTTTAATGTCACCCCAGTTGTTTAAACCTTTAACGCTACCTGAATTCTTCAATTATTTATTTCTTTCTTCGATTTTTCCTTATGGCAATTTTGTCTTCACTACTTCTTTGTCTCAACATTTACTTACTTTTTCCTATTATTACTGTATGCGTCTGCCGTGTTCTTTAGTGCATTTTTCCTTAAATTAATTATAAGAATAATATACAATAAACATGGTTAAATCCAGTATTATACTTCCGTTATGCTCGTTTTAATTCGTAGTAATTATATCTTCAGCGCCATCTTACATTTGAATAAGAGTAAAACCAGATTATACTGGTATTTAGCAAACGTATATGACCTCAAATATTCATACTCGGTATTTCATTTTATTCATTTTTTTCCACTTCTTACTATTCATCTAAAGGTCAAGCTCGTGACATTGCAGTTTAAAAGAAATTGGTTCTATTACTATTTTCTTTTTAACCATTATTCTAGTAAAATATGTAAGGCTCTCTTATAAAAATAAATAAAGAAAAAGTTGATTTGTGTATTCATACCTGTGTCTTTAGTCGTCTCTTTACCGTCTTGCTTTTTCTCAAGAAGCGAAGGTAAAGTTTGATTTCGAGGAGAAGAAGTAAAGTGTTCTTGAAAAATAATATCTCTTTTTATGTTTTTTGTTTCATCCTGTTATTCTTTTCTTTTGGTTTCATAATTATTTTCTCCTATTTGTTTCGTACACTTTATATACTTCGGAAAAGATAGCATACACTCTTTTTTAGTAATTAATAAAATATTTTTTGTTTTTCATGCCATAATAATATACGCTCCTTACTTAATTCATTCCTTCCTTATCTAATTACAATAATTTACAGAAAAGGTCATGTTTGTTTTACAAGTGTGACATTTAAGTTATTTTCTCTTAAACATAAAGCTATGTTGATTTATTATCCTTTCTTTACTCTCAAAATTCTATATTTTCTTTTACGTTTCTTGCCTATTTTTCTATTTACATTTTTCTTTAACTGATCAAGTATTTTTTAGGAATTGCATTACTAGTAATTTTAATCATCCCAAATTTTATTACTAGTCTTTGAATCCTTTCGCCATACGTATTTTTTGCTTTCGTGTTACACTTTGGATTTCCTCTTCTTAAGAGAAAAATCAGTTTCTTTTTCTGCATACGGCAAAATATCTGCCCCCTTCTTCTAAATAAATGCTATTGTTCTCCTTCTTTTTACTTCATCTCGATGTCTAATTATTATATACGCGTATTTGCTTCGCTTGTCTTTTTCTTTCTACATTTTCGTTGTAATATTTATTTCTTTTTTCAATTCTACGTCTTCATCTTTAGAGATGGAAAAAAACTTCTCATTATGAATGCCAATCCATCAGTGAATGTTTTTCACGGACTTCCCATGTTGTTATCGATCGACCGTTTCAAGGTCTGTCTGCATCGTCTTGAACACCGACGAGATATCCAGCCATTTCCAACTTGCATCAAGCCAATAATTCAGCTCCAAGCTGCCTGATAATCTCCTTAACATTAATGGAATGACTCCTTTTGATTTCGACCATTTTTGACACTTGCAGATTAATCTGGACACTAATCAAATATGTGGCGGAGATGGAACGTCAGCCAGAATCCATTTTTACGGCGGCAGAAAACATCGTATAAAATTAGATTCTACAATCCGACCTGGAACTTAATAATCAGTTTTTTTTTTAATCAAGAAAACGGGTCGATTCTTACTTCGAGTACACGTAAAATAACATGTACCAGTCAAACTACTGTCTATTCTCTTACAAACACAGTCAGAACATATTCAGTTATGAACTACACATACTGCCCTCTAAAGTATTGTATTTTCTGTGATCGTTCATCAGCTAATCTATTTTACTTAGTATAAATATTTGTCATGTCATATATATATATATATATATATATATATATATATATATATATATATATATATCGATGGGTCTGCCGAGCTCCGAAAGAAAAAGTATACCTGATGTAGGGGCGGTTGCGTGTGTAATTCTAACGCAAAGGTTGCGCAATCTCCAACATCACCTCTCCTAAATCCTTATTATTTGCGTCTAGTTGCAAAGGAGAAATCAAGAACGACAGGAAACAATGTTGAGTTAAGGATAGACCCATTCATAGCCTGGAAGTTTTGAATGGTCCTATGCACTGCTGCCAAGATTCAACGTTACTTAACTTCGGTGATCCAGCAGAAACCGGTGTGTCAACGTACTTATGCTGTACACAGTATATATATATATATATATATATATATATATATATATATATATATATATATATATATATATATGCGTAAGTAGAAGTAAGCCATCAGGGAGAATGGGGCTTGCTATAAAATTTCCGCATGAGTCATCTCTGATAAGATCTCTGAGGGCTTACCAGTCAGCCTTTTTAAAATATCTCGTCAGTTTTGGGTCTAAGGTTTAGGGCGATTTCGGCCATTATCACTGCATGATCAGCTTTCCCGAGTAGGATGTCAGGATGTGTTATACACACATCGGGAACTTTGGTAAGAAACAGATCTAGAAGTGATGCGTGTTGTTCTTGCTGGTCAGGGAAACGGGTTGGAAACGTAACCATTTGTGATAGGGAGTGGGATATAGTGAAGCTATTTGTTTTACTGCCATCTCCATCTGTTTAAGTAGAGAATCCAAGCCAGTTTTTGCGGTGGACATTAAAGTCACCAAATACATGTACTTGTGCGCTAGTGTCGAGGAGAGTGCTGTGGCTATGCTGTCAGAGACTTTGTTTATCATGGTGCAGTCCTGGGTCGAGGGAGAGCCGTAGAGAAAATATAATAGCTAATGTTATGTTGTATCTTTAGTCTAAAGCACATAAAGGCTTGATCGTCCGATTCCAGGTTTGCTTGTCTAGTCAAAGGGAGGGTGTTACGAATGTAGACTTCAAGTTCGTGCATATGTCTGTCAGAGTCCTTACGGTAGAGTGGGAGATAACCAGGCATGTTAAAGTAGTTAGAGGGGATGGAGGAGTGTAGGTTAGTCTCAATATGTGCTAAGATATCCGGGGTATTTGTTAGGAGAAATGCTTTAACATCAGCTAAATTAGTTCTAAGCCCACAGATATTCGTGAATGCAAGCCTCAAGGGAGGAGGCAAGTTGAATTTGTTTGCCCCTAAGTCTGGTTTTAGCTTATTATTTTATTGTACTGCCATCATGTTTTTAAATAGTTTCAGTTAGATAAGGGGGGGCTGAACAAGAGGTTATGCAGGGTATCAGACATGCAACACAAGTAGAACATCAGCTGACCTTTCTTCAACTAGGACTCTGGCCCCAGGAAAGCGCATCGGGGATGAGTGAAGGCCCCCTTTCTATGCGCGACATGACACTACAAACATCATGATATTATACAACTGTTGATGGAACATCCGCTCTAAGCGCTTCCTAAGAGTTAATGTTCCCGTACTACCAGTCAGAAACAGCAGCCAAGAACTGTCAATCCCGTACATTCAACCCATCAGAAGATCAACCCAATCTAATTGCACAGGCATATGTGGTACTCAATTACTCCCAAGTGTCCAGTTTTGAGGGGTGGAATGTGTCGGGAGTGGGGAAAACGGCGTTCATTGCCCTAGACAAGAAACAAGATCTATCATGGGTGTTTTGTCGAATCAATGTGGTAGCGTCTCTAGACCTGACTAATAGGAAACACAGGAGTATAGAAGCCGGGTGATAGACAAAGCCAACTACTCCTTACGCAGTTTAGGTTTGCAGACCGGTCATTTTTTTCAGTCACCAGCTCTAGGAAGGTTGTCCTCCAAGCCTGGAGAGGCCTCCATCTCCTTAGGTTTAGTTTCAGAGTTTTTCTTCTCCTAGACGGATGATCTGGAAATATCTACTGGGTCCATCAACCCTGAGAGGGTTTGCTCCACGCCTGGGTCCTAATCCAGGTATTTCTGCGACCCCGCGTTGTTAGTTAATGTTACAGAGTTAGTTTGTAGACGTTATATATCTAATGAATATTTACACTTCTCAAAGTGATTTACGAACATTGCTATTTCATTGTTGCTAAGGAGAAAAACAAACTCATGCAGTGGAAGAAACTATATGAGCAGGCTTGTTAGAAAGGTGTTAGTGTGGATTAAGACTTTTACCTTTAGATTTTTACATTTTTTAAAATTTATATGTAAGCTTGGGTACAGGATAACGTTACAGTGTGAGTTGGTATTAGGAGTTGAGCTAAGAATTTTACCCATTCACTGTATATGTTAGAGTACAGGAGGGTTAAGATGTAGGTGCAGTACAGTACGGGTATAACTAGAGGTAAATTTTTAGACATGGCGTATTCCGTATGTATAATTCAGTAAATAGATATTTGGGCAAGTTTTCAGTAGATGCGACTAAATAGAAGTTGTAGGTGTTAGTGTGTTTCTACTATTGAAAGAAGATACTTTTAGTTTTCATTTAAGAGTCATCAAGCGTTTTGCATAACAGGGAGTATCGGATTTGGTTTTGTATTAATCATTACAAAACCATCTAGGAAGAGGCATTGTTATGTAATGAATATCGCTTTGCATCTGAGTGCATACATTGCCCGGTAAGTACCAAAGTGGATAGGAGTAAACTCTAATGTATGTCTTAGATGTAGAAATGTATTGATGTTTAGAGATGACTGTTAGGCAGTTAGCATGTGATGTTTAGGAGCTGGAGGCTAAGGATTCCACTACTAAGGCCTGTGTAATGTCGAGCTTTTGTGGCCGCTAAAGGGGGACAGATTGTTAGCTTTCAGGAGGCAGGGTTATTAAGTTAAAATACAGTAGAGTTTCATTAGGAGTTTGAGTTTAAAGTAATGTTTTAGCTTGGGAAACAAAACCATGCAGGTTAGACAAATGCAGTCGTTATGGAGGCAAAGAGAAACAATTATTACATGGTGATTCGGAATTCGTATTTATAAGCAGTCATTAAGGTCAGGGGCAAAGCATTGTATATATACAGAAAATAGTCCTTGTGACGCAGCTAAGATCACTGTACATTCCAGTTAAAAATATAGTAACAGTTAATTATAAGCTATATCCAGTGGTTTCGTAGACATATCAATGAGGCCTCTTTATTAATAAAAGCGAACACATGGTAATTGTAGATATTAAATATATTACTTAAATAATGTTCTCCTGACTTCTACGGTAGAAAAAATAAATCCACGTCTGTGTTAATTTCGGGAAAGTTATCCTGCCTAAGCTATATTTATCTCAAGCCTTCCTTAGTTCCGAGCGTGGAATTACTCATTTATTTAAGCTGGGAGAGGACGGGGTTGGTGGTTTGCTTTGGGAGAATTTTAACCTAAGCAAGGAAACAAAAATAAAAACAATAAATGCATATATAATTTATTAAAATACACATAATTACAAATTACAAAATGAAATAAGAAATTGAACAGAGAATAAATAACAAAGTTAGTTTTTTTTTAGGATGAGGATGTATTTGAATACCACTTATCTTGCCACGAGCACCACGGCAATTCGAGTACCACGGATAACCATATTTGGTGAAGGGGTGGAGTGATTGCTTTGACCGGATATTATACGTGTTTATAACTATTTATAGGAGATAAATTGATCTTTTGAATTCAACGCACTTTTATCTATATATGTATGCGTGTGCATATATTTGTATATTGCTAGTCAATTAATTGTAACACATTATATTGCTAATAACACAGGGTAAAATAGCAAATAGGAATTTACAAGTTTAAAACGAAGTTTGATTTTGTCAGCTTTAATTGAATGTGTGTTTTTCTCTGAAAATTTTGAAAATAACGAATTGTGTTAAAGATATACTGGCATGGTATGCTGCCAAATCATTGTCGTTGTATGCAAAAAAATTTCTACAATATAATAAGCTGTCTGGGGAATCGATTAGCTTCGTTTGTAATAATTCCACTTATGTACACAACACTCTCTTTAGCGGATATAAACACCATTAACAAAAAATCCCTTTTTATAATTTCGGTATGCTTATGAAAATGCAACCTTCGGAAATGTGTTGCGGTACTGGATTTTTAAAATATATATTTCAATATTTAATTTAATTTTTACGACGGATGTACGACGCATACGGCTATAAGCGGTTATGTCGGACAAACAATGTAACACTTTATAATTAATTTCGCCTGATCAACGAATGCAAATAGAGAGGGTGACACAAAAAACAAAAGCTAAATGGAGGCCATCTACAACATATGTTGTAGAACAGAGAAAAAAGGCCAAAGACCTTTGCGGTGTTGATGTGATGTTTGGAATATAATAAACTAGTTATGACCAAAGTTTTATTTCGTTGGGACAAAACACTAAGATACGGGGCCTAATTAGATTTGGTCCTGTTTTTTTGGGTCACTCTGTATATGTTGCTTACGACTAGCACACGCAAAAAATTATTAAACAACTTACGCTCTAATTATTATTATTATTATTATTATTATTATTATTATTATTATTATCATCATCATCATCATCATCATCATCATCATCATCATCATCATCATCATCATCCCTGGGGGCATTCATATGTAATATATTAATGTTGGCATTCTGTTGATGTTCAGCGTAAATGAGAACGCTCTGATATTGTTATAGCTTTTTTTGTTTAAAACTGAAAAAAATATTTATCTAAGCTAACACGAACGCCTGGTAAAGCCCGGTCGTAAAGTAAAGCGCTTAAATATAATATTTTAGTTCTTGCATATTTCGTGTATCTTATTATAGAGTTAATATTCTATCTATTTTTATATGGTATACAGCTACGATTTCAAAAATCAAAAAATATACATACCTATGACTTGGCTGCATTAGCTTGAATCGAAAGCGAAATAAAAACTTATGAATATATATATATATATATATATATATATATATATGTGTGTGTGTGTGTGTGTGTGTGTGTGTGTGTGGGTGTACATATATGACTTAGGTTCCTTCATCACTAATCAAAACCAAAACTTACGAAGGATTCTTGATAAAATTATTTATAATAAAAATAGATGATTTAAGTGCCTTCAGCTATAGTCGAAACAGAAATCAAACTTTATAAAGCATTTTTAGTAAAACTATTTATGATAAGAAATAGAAGAACATAACTATTAAACGACCCGGATGTAAGCGTAACACGCTAAAGCACACAAGCGCTATCGTATTAATATATAGATTATTATTATTATTATTATTATTATTATTATTATTATTAATAATAATAATAATAATAATAATAATAATAGTAGTATTAATATTAGTATTAGTATAATCATAATAACAATAATAATACTAATAATAATATGAGGATGATGATATTTAATGGTGTTATTACAATGTCAGTATAGAGTATTAAACACGTTAACTAAAATAAAACGTTATTACAAACTTTGAAATATTTTAAAATTCTAACCAGTGAAACCCCGATAAGTATACCTAGCTAGGCCTGTAGAAATGCCACAGTAAACTGTTTCATTTGTAAAATATTGATATTGACATTCTTTGGGTGCTCAGGTCATATAGAGACCCCCTTATATAATTGTGGGTATTTTAATAAAACTCTAAAAGTATTTGTCCGCAGCCCGGTCGTTTAATACGATTTAATATGATATTTTGATTCATGCAGATGTCGTATATATTATAAAAGACTCAATTTATTATCGATTCTTATATATGACGAGGTTGTGATTTAAAAAAAAATAATAAAAAGG
This sequence comes from Euprymna scolopes, assembly GCF_053919585.1. Taxonomy (NCBI): domain Eukaryota; kingdom Metazoa; phylum Mollusca; class Cephalopoda; order Sepiida; family Sepiolidae; genus Euprymna; species Euprymna scolopes. The sequence goes on along the minus strand of NC_136499.1, from coordinate 55,504,024 downwards.
GTTTCCATACGGCTTGGGCGCATCAACTTGGATCAAAATCGAAACCAAAACTCATGGAGATACACACGCACATACACACACGCACGTGCGCACGTACACACGCACACACACATACACACACACATACACACACATATATATATATGTATATATATATATATATATATATATATATATATATATACATGTGCGTATGTGACGTGAGCCCCTTCACTTTTTATCGAAACTGAAATAATATTTTGTTTTAAATTCCGACCGATATGAAAAGAGTATTATTTTAGGTGATTTTGTAAACAAGTCTGTAAACTGCTTTAAAAATCTAAAATTCTATAACACTTAAAGTTAACGAAAAAGTGAAGGAAGGAATCGAAAGTTGCATAGCATTTAATGCATTTTTGAAAACTATATTTCCATATGCTGTTTTCATTATTGATTGTTATTGTAAGCTCTTTTTTTATCAATCTAGAAAAGATTACAATGGAATATTCACGTTTTATGTTCTAATATCGACCTTATTTCTGAACAAGTAGTAAGTGGTCCTAATCCTGTTCATTTTAAGAGAGCATGTGATTCTATGAGTACATTAACCCGTTGAGATTTCCTAGCAGTATTGTAACGGAATGTTATTTTTTTGTGAATCGGGCAATTAATTAGGTTAGTGCAAAAATGTTATTTTTTGAGGTTCAATTTCAAAAGATTATAAATCCTTTTATAATAAACTTTATACATCGAAATAAGAACCATTAGAATCGATTCAGTTTTGCAAATGAGAAAGAAGTTTATTCATCTCACTAGTATAGAAATTGGAAGTTCTGGAAGCGATGAATTCATTGGAAGCCGATTCGGCATCATCTCGACTTTTGAAGCATTTTTCGTGAAGGAAGTTGTAATGGTGCTTGAAAAAGAGATAATCGGTGGGCGAGAGGTCCGGTCAATATAACAGATGAAACAATGTAGCCCAATTCATTTAGCTATTCCAGGATTAGTTTTTATGGAGGAGACCAATCTCGGACGCATACCTTGACGCTTCTGGTGCACCCTATCAATTATTCGGCGGTAGTTCTTTGCTGTAATCGTTTCGCTTTTTTTTTTTAATTTCCTTCATTTGAAGATTGTAACGTTCGATATGAGGCAATAAAACTAACACTGCCCTACTTTTTGTTGAAACCAACCGAGAGATCTTTTTATTATGCTGGGTGTTCTCTGCCCGAATTTAAGAATCTGCCATGGATGAGACTGGCCGCAGACTACTAAACACTCAACACATTTTTTGGTGCAATTTCGGCTTCAGAAAGTGTTGTGGATTATATCCAGCATCCAACCATTGTGTCGAACGTAACCGGTTGCCGTAGCTCTATTTCTCATCACACGGCACAATCCGCTCGAGAAATGAATCGGTTTTGCTGCGCAGAAGGAGCATAGAAGACACCTGAAAACGCCACTTTTTTTGATTATCGATCAATTCATACGGCACCAATTAATTCAATGTTTTTTACTTCCCTGTTAACTTTAACTGCCAAATAACTGTTTAGTGTTTGACGTTAAGTTCAATTACAACTTCTTGTGTTGTTTTGCGAGAATCGGTTAAAATTAAAGCTTTCAAATGTACGGTCTCAACGACACTCGACCAGTCGCTACCGCCTTCATCTTCGAGGCGCTCTTACCATTATGAAATTTCCTGAACGATCGTTATGGCACACGTTCGTTAGTGCTCCCTGGGCCAAATGCATCGTTGATATCACGAGCTGTATTCGCAGATTTTCGACCTAGTTTTACTGGAAAAAAAATGGTTCAGATTTGAATGTTGGCCATGCCGTCAAAAAGCCTGCAAAAAAGTAAATGAAGAGTTTGCAAACGGTTCTGAATAACATGATTCGATAGAGCGTAAAATGCGCTTCAACATGATATATAAGATGGCTATATATATATATATATATATATATATATATATATATATATATATATATATATATATATATATATAACGCTTTGCCTTGGAAACCGAGTCTAAAGTTTATCTTATGTTTCTTTTAATAATATTCTTGGAATTCTTTCCCCTTTTCGTTGTGCCAATTTGTAAATTATTTAATGGAATTTTACCTAACTTTCTTGGATTTACATTTTTGGATTTTACCTTTATTGGATACTTTACCGTTCACCACACTATCCATTCGCGTGAAATTACCTTTTTTTCTTCACCCTATTCCCTCTACTTCACTTTTTGTTATCAAGTAAGATCTTTGACTTACTTGTAGTTTCATCAAATACGTTTGCAAGCAAAATCCGACCCCGCATTTTGCTTAATCCTAACGTCTGATGAGAAGGAAAATATTTCTTCGAAACTCCGCGGATTAAAGACTATCCACTTATTTAGGGTTTCCTTGTCAAATTAAATATGTTTTAAACTCCTTTCCAAGGTGTTTTAACATGTTTCATTAACTATTTACTCTCATATATATATATATATATATATATATATATATATATATATATATATATATATATATATAAATGAATTAAATCAGAAGTCATATATAAATGTAACACAAGTGAGGTAACGATATTGTTTTTATTGTTTTTGCCCTAACCTAAGCCCATCGTTTTTAAATTTGTTTCGGCTATTACTTTTAAGCCGATCTATTTATCGAGAGAAAACTCTCTTTGCTATACTCATATGTACAAATATACTGGACAAAGGGTTCAATGTGATTAGACGCTACTTCATCAAACGTTGTTGATAAGTTAACTTATAACAGATACCCCCGTTTAACCATGATTATTCGTTGGTTTGTGGCTTAATATATAATGTCAAAATTGAATGACATCGGATATATGAAAAACTTATATATGTCAGTATAAAATGCACTATATACAAATAAATGAAATACCATGGCGCCATAATGTGTAGAAAAAACTACAAAATATGAAATTAAAAATGTTATACATAGATAAATCATCAAAATAGTGTACTACATGGATATCATTAGTATGGCCGACACTCTTAACTTTTTCTAGTGTTTTTAATAAAGCGAATCTTTTTAGTAGAGGCTGATACATTATTACCGACGAATATTAAAAGAAATCGTATTTTTATTAATTAATTATAACTAATGTGTATAGAATTTGGATCCAAACAAATAATTTAGTAAATGAATTTATTACCAATTAATATTTTAAAGAGATATAAATACAAGGCTCCCGCCGTTTTATGAAAAAATGTTCTAAGACATGTTTTTTTTTAAATTGGCAAAGTGTAAATATATGATTAGAATGCACGTATTCTATTCTCCAACATAATGAACATATTCGTTTTCTCATATAATTCTTTTCTCGTTATTAAGAACTGCCAAATGGATTGTAAAGTAGATTAAAACACTTACATTTTCGACACCTCTTTCTTTTCGGTTTTAATCGAGGACAAAACCCGAGTGTAATGACAAAGATATGTGTGCCGAATATGGAGAAAACTATATAGCTGGAAGAACTATTTGAGATTTGTTTACCGCATTCAAACACAGTAATTTTGATCTCAATAACGCTCCTCTTTCTAAAAGACGAAGACCAACTTAGAGTTTTTTTTTTTGAAGGAAGATTGAGATAAATTTTGTAACTTTAAACTTTGACCCCTTAACAGACAAATATCTAGCCGAAAACCGATCAGTAAGATTTCCCAAAACCTCAGTCTCCTGTATATCAAATTTCGAGTTTGTGGACTAAAAACTGACAGAGTTATTGCGTATGGAAATGTACACACATCCACACACACTCACACACACAGATACACAGACACGTTCACTTATATATATATATATATATATATATATATATATATATATATATATATATACATATATATATAAATATATATATATAGAGATATATATATATATATATATATATATATATAAATTTACACTTTTTTTTAAAAAGAGACATTAACATAATTCCACAATCATGTGAACCATTCACGTTGCACAAATTCAGCGAGCCTCAATTCAATGTTGGCCTATTAGCAGTCTGTTTTAATGATAAATATCGATTAAAATTCTTCTACATGGATGAATACCTTATATAACAACTGTAATGTCTTTAGTAAAAAGAAAACTCTGTAGAATATATAGGTTTAATTTCCCTAACATGTTATTACTATTTTATATATATAAGCAGGCTGTCCGCTGTTGCACGGTTGGAAAATAGGCACAAATATTATATTTTAATTAATACAAAATTCTCATTTATTATTTACAGAAATGCCGAAACTATGAAACGTTACGTTAATTTTTTTTTTCACAGTGATCACCACTTATCAAGGCCCGGAAGCCACTCAGGGATAAGGGTTATTGCAAGTACATTACGTTCGTGTGGAGATTTGACGAAGTGTCTACCTAAGGGGTGGTTCATTAGGAATTTGTTTACATTGGACTTGAAGACATCCAACTTGTAGTCCGGTGGGAACCAGGCAGACGGAACAGAGTTCCACAGGCGTGCAGTTCTAAGAAACAAGATTTGTTCATGGAATCCGCGTTTTGATTTAGGCACAGATATAGAGTGGGGGAAACTTTTCACAGTGGATTCAGCTAGACGGGTGTTTTGCGTGAAAGATTGGCGACGGGGGACCGGAGATTGGAGTTTAGACGAGCACCTGCCATGGAAATAACGATAAAACAAGGATCCGCTCGCAACGTCTCTTCTGTGGGAAAAAGGATTCAGAGTAGTGAAAAGGGCATCCCCCACTAAGCCACGAAGTCTATTTTGTACTCTGTCAAGGCAGGATAGGCTATTTTTAGCAGCTCCTGCCCAGATATGGCAACAGTATTCCACTCTTGGACGTACTTGGCTTTTATATAGATAGATAATTGCATCAGTAGTGAGATATCTTCTTGAGCGGTTGAAGGATCCCACCATCTTTCCAGCGACCTTGGCAACAGACTTGATGTACGTGTTCCATTTCAGATCAGGAGTAAAGGTCAAACCCAGAAGTTTGTCAACACACGGGGCCTCATCCAGACGAGAGCCATCCATCACAATTGATGACAGATGGGGATCAGAGCGTTGATGATGTAAGGATAGGAGTTTGGTTTTGGATGCATTACATGTAACCAGCCACATCTTCCCCCACTGAACCACGCACTCGAGGTCAGAGGAGAGAGAATCAGAGAGAACTTTGTCATTTACAGCCTTTGATGTGTTTCCGTAGATGGTCGTGTCATCAGCATAGATGTCAACGAAAGATTTAAGTATGTGTTTAGGGAGGTCATTAATGTAGATCAGGAAGAGAATTGGGCCCGGGATTGACCCCTGAGGGACTCCAGCATTTATATTGCAGGCCTCCGATTTTTGTCCATCTACACTACTCTTATGAGCCTATCGGAGAGAAATGATTTAATGATTGAGAAAACATTTCCAGTTATACCTTAGCTGGAAATCTTGTGAAGTAGATCCTTATGCCATACCTTGTCGAAGGCCTTCGATATGTCAAGAGCAATTGCCCTAGAAAGGAAGCCTTTGTCAAGAGATTCACTAATCCTGTGGGATATAACCGTCAGCACATCTGCAGTAGATCTTGCAGAGCGGAAACCATATTGTGTGTCACTAAGAAGGTTATTTCTGCTGATGTGGTTGACTATTTCTCTATTTAATATGGATTCCAGCAACTTACTCATAACACACAGGAGACTTATTGGTCTGTACTGAGAGGGAGATGACTTGATGACTGAATTCTTAAATACAGGGCAAACTGATGAGGTCTTCCAGGGAGTCGGAAAGCACTTCTCCTTAAGGCAACGCTTAACTAGTTTCGTAAGTATGGGAGCAAGTTCTGGTTGAAGCTTTTTTAACACTATAATTGGGATCCCATCAGGACCAGTTGCTTTACTGGAATCTAGGTTCTTGATTAGCTTTGCGACCCCATGCACGGATATGTGTATGTTACCTAGCTTTTTCTGTGTTATAGGAGGAAATATTGGGAGTTGCTGGCCTTCGTCGCATAGGGTAGAATTAGCTGCAAAGTTCTTTGCAAATAGTTTGGCCTTGTCTGACGCTGACGAGATGCTCTCTTGTCCATTGATAATGGTTGGGATAGAACGCACACTTCTGTTCAGGATCCTATTTGTTATTTGCCAAAACTGGTGGGAACTAAGCCGCTGATCAGCTACCTTGGATTTAACAGACTATGCATATAGCTCTCTTGCATTTTTTATTACTCGTTGCTGGCAGTCCTGAAAGCAGCTTTAGTCTCACTGTATCTATTACGTTGGTAGCTATGGAAAAAGTGATTTCTGTGCGCGATAGCAGCAGCACATTCTGGGGAGAACTATGGCTGGCTGTTAAGTGTTTGTTCGTTTTTTTTTAGATGGTATGAATTGGTCTATGCCTACAATTAACCATTCGGTCAGATCTGATACTATAGAGGACACTTCCTTTTTAAACATGGAGTGCAGAGGTAAATCAGATATGAATGTACGGAAGCTATCCCAGTCAGCCATAGAATATCGGTGTACAGTACGGTGGAGGGGTACGTCTGGGGACTTCTTACATTTCGTTTTTATCTTAACTGATACGACGGAGTGGTCAGAAGATCCTAGAGGAGAATTAACGGAACATGAACATAGCTCAGGGGAAGTTGAAGGAAAAAAGGTCTAGGAGGCTTGCATATTGACCGGGTGTATCGGGAACACGGGTGGGTTCGCGAACAATCTGAGTGAGGTCATAAGCAATGGCAAAACCATGACAAAACCTCCCCTCATCGTCTGCCTTATTTAAATGGGCCAGCCATTCCACGTTATGGACGTTGAAGTCACCACAGATGTGTATGTTAGCCGAGGGATGTGTTAAAATCTATATATCTATACAAGTGAAAGTGTATGTCTGACTTTTTGTTTGTGTGCATTTCCCTACAAAATAACTCCGTCAATTTTCAGTCTACAGACACGAAATTTGATATAAAAATACTGAAATTTGCGAAAATCTGTAGTTCGTTTTCTGCAGCAATTTGCTTGTTAAGGAGTTGAAAAATTTTAACTTTGATAATTCTACCAACTCCTCCGCCAATTTTGGGCGGAACACTTCAAATTTTATATATTGGTGCCTTGGGTATGAATCTAACTTAAGAACTTGATTTGAGCCCAAAAAATTAATGTTAAGGGGTCATAATAGAGGTCAAAGTTTAAAAAAAATTGACCTCTGCGGTCTTTTCCAAATTACTCAGACAATTTCTGGTCTAAACATTTGAAATTTTACATGAAGTGTATTCAGAGATAAGGCAAGCTTTTTAATCGGTTTGGGTCGATAATTTGAGCAACAAATATATACATCTATATAAGTATGTTTGCATGCCTGCCTTAAAATTTCAAGAGAGGCGACGGATTTTCACAAGATCAATATCGTTTTGAAGTTCGACCCTTCAGACGACAAATATCGTCTAAATACATTAATTTCTTCATCCTTAACTGGACACTTCCTACATAACCTAATCCACATTGAAGTAAGCAGGATAGCCATTAGACCAGCTTGACGCGTCTTAAAAATTGTATTTTCTAAATTTACTTATTGTAATCATGTTTTACGACCGAGCATAAGCATTTGTGAAACTTTTGACCGAGAGATAAAAAACCGACAACGTCCATATATATATATATTTTCTATTTTGACCCCCCTTAGGAACCCTTTTCTCCAGATGAAAACGGGTTACAACGTTTTCCACATATTTCAATTCCTTACATAGTCAATGACAAATCTATACATAAACGATTCGGTCAGTTTGCGAAATGTACTCACCCACACACATTCTCATATTCATAGATATATTAGCAAGCAGCCGGCGTTGCCCAGTTGGAAAATTCGCTTAAATCTTATATTTACGAGAGGCGTGTAATAAATAATGCTCCTGGTCCACTTTTCATAGGAGTAGAACAACGAAACTTGGCACCGTTATTAGTCTTTCTCTACATCGAACCACCCAGATATATACATTTCTCCCATCGTTTGATGCAGCTCTGAAGACTGTTTTTGTAGAACACCCCAGGTTGGTCCTCCAACCACGATGTGACTTCAGAAATAAAAGCTGCATCATCTGGGAAACGTTTCCTTTCAAAAACAACTTCATGGCTGGGAAGAGGTGAAAGTCAGAGGGTGCAAGGTCAGGAGAGTAAGGAGGATATGGCAGGATTTCATAACCACACCCTCGTGCTTCTGATCTGCCGACGCGAGTTGTGGACCGGAGCGTTGTCCTGCAGAAGGAAGGTACCTTTGCTGGCCTTGCCCCGCCTCTTGATTTTGACGGTTTCCCTTTATTTCCTCAATCGTGAAGCCTAATAGGCTCCTATAATTGTGGTACTCTTTGCCAGGACATTTGTCACCACAACTCCGTCCTTGTCCCAGAAGACTGTGAGCATGACCTTGCCAGAGGAGGGTTGCGCCCTTGCCTTCTTTGGAGGTGGTGAGTCCAAGTGCTTCCACTGCATTGACTGGGCTTTGGTCTCTAGATCAGAGTGATGGACTCAGGTTTAATCCTATGTAATCAATCTTTGGAAAAAGTTTGACTCATATTTTTGGCACATCTCCAACTTCATCCTCGAGCACTCGACGCGTTCTCGCTTCTGGAATGGTGTGAGCAACCTGGGAATCTATCTGGCACACACCTTATGCATATGCAAATGTTCATGAATGATAGTTTCCACAAATCCTGTACTAATCTTGACATCTTGGGCCGGTCATGTTTGAATTCACGATGCCAGGTAATATGATGGGTCATTATCACCATAAGCTTCTTTCATTTAATCAAAAGTCTCTTTCAAATACAAAAAGCGGATCACTGCTCGACATTCAACAGGCTCCATTTCACACCGTACTCAGTACACACACGGTTAAAACAGAAACCACAATTAGTTCAGAGCTGTAATTTGCCACATAACCCGTAGAGTTATAAATAATTGCACATGCAATATTTCAGCTAGATCAGACAATTGAAAATGGGTCAGGGACATTACTTATTGCACGCCCCTTGTAGATTTTTTTTTATTTGTTCTCAATACACACACGTCCCCGCGCACACATTCTCACTTTTATGGGTATACTTGGAAGCCGATCAGCGTCTAGATCGGAAAATACATATACGCCGGCTTACGGTGATTTAAAGAAAGCTTTCAAACCTACATATTTTTATCATAATAATTCTGTCATGAAAACATTAATGCATGCTAATTCTTGAAAAGGTTTGCAAAGAAATATAATTCCGACGACCTGCACGTAACAATTTTTTCCAGCTTGAAAGATTAACAACCCGTCATGTCCGGAGGAAAACCAATCAAAAAATGTTCCATATGTCTGAACATCCTATATACTAAATGCCATGTCTTTAGATCCAATACACCGTTAAGATTATAGGTTGAGAACTCTCATCCCCACACATGCTCGCTTTAATAGATATATACACTAGAAGATGTACCCGGCGTTGCTTGGTATTAAACGTAAATTTGAATGCCTTTAATAAAAATAATGTAAACAACTGAAGAAATCCGAAGCTAATTACAATGAATTAGGTACGACGACCATTAGACTAGCTTGACAGTGTCTTTCAAAAGCGTTTCCAAACCCTGTGAACCTGTTGACAAACTAATAAATATCTGATGACCTCCCATGTACATTTTTTTAATAATCTGACAGCTTAGAAACCAGTGTTTTCTTGATGAAAACTGATTACAGCTTTCCACAGGTGTGAATATACTATATACCAAATTTCAATATGCAGACTAAAAAGGCGTCGAATATTAAGGTTGAGAATTTTCCACACAAGCATTCTGGTTTGTAGAGATATATAGATTAATTCGGTCGTAAACATGATGGTTTAAATAAACCAGTACTGATTTAGTAAAATCACTAATACAATGTTGTTTATTAGCATTGTAAAATAATAAATCGCCCGTATCGAGGAACACTTTAAAAATTTACCACCATAAGAATGTATTATGCGAACTTATATGAGACATAGTACTTGGATAAATATACTGCAATTTGATGAAAAATAGGAAGCCACATATAATAGAATACATGCTTAAACATTGATACATATAAACCCCGATATGTCAAGGTGTTATTTTATCAATCATTTCATTTATTATATACACCGTAAATATTGAGTAGTTGTAAAATAAAGTACAGAACTTAAAGGAGAAATATACATAGGCCGTCATTATTTTTTTTAATAATTACTGCTCATGAATACAATTACTCGTGCAACCTATCTGACAAAATCCAAGTGGAGTGACCCTACGGGCCAACCTCATATTTAACATCAAAATATTTAAATCAAAATGAACAAAACACAACTGATATTCACTCTCGACAGTACGGCCTGCTTTTTAAATATGAATCTAAATGTTTGAACTGAGTATTATTTACATAAACAATTACAATTGATTGTGTGCATACGTTGGTATGTACCATCGCGTCGTATGATATTTTTAATTAGCATATTTATGTGCGAGAATAAATATTCAATCACTAATTTTCTTTGCATTAACACTATTCAAAATATGCAAATAACTTCTCCAAAAGCGCCGTGTTTCATAACATTTCAAGTGAGATGAATAGCGAATAAATAATGAGTAAATTCATCGGCCGGAAAATTGGAGACAAAATGTCTTAAATATTTCAATTAAGACGACATACGTATAATAATTAAATATTTCCCTCATGCCTCCTCAGTGCCGCTTATTCTATATTCCATTCGTATTACTCTTATTTACTTTATCTCCCTCTGTTGTGTCTCGGTCTGTCAGTATCTCTCTATATATAGTTTATATATACATCCCCCACACACACACATATATATATATATATATATATATACATATATATATATATATATATATATATATATATATATATATATTTTGCCAGTAGAGTTTAGTTTCCTAGAAGTACATGCAATAAAACAACATGTGTCTACCAAAGAGTGCTCAACAGATCAGGTATATGAAATGTATTTATACAAACGATAATTGTTGGCCTGAAGACGTAATCCTCGAACGCGGGTGATTACAGAAACATGTATGCACATATGTAGCCATCAATGTTTGTATAAATAAATTTCATATATATATGTGCATGTAAGATATTCCTATTCATGTGTGTGTATATATATATATATATGTATATATATGTATATATATATATATATATATATATATATATATATATATATGGTGACTAAAAAAAGCGGGCTCACACAATAATTTGGCCCCGTTTCTTAGTGTTTTGTCCGAATGAAATATAACGTTGGCCATAACTAGTTTATTTTATTCAAAATAGCACATCAAAACACAAGGGTAGTTGGCCTTTTTTCTTCGTGTACTGTGAAATGGTCAGAAAAACTATTGAATATCCTCTGTTTTTTGGGGTCACCCTGTATATAATGCGTGTGTGTGTTTATGTAAACATCCTTTTAGATTATACGTCTTTATAAGACATTATTGCATTTTTACATATATAATAATATACAGTAATTTGCCCTTTCTCAACCCCATAAATTAATCTCTAGAATCTTCGAAAATATAATGTTGCTTAATGTTAATCGGTTCTCTGAGTTTTTTTTCTACCCATGGATAGAAAGGAACTTAACTGTATTAATATATGCATATATAACTTTGATAAATTTCCCTTTTAAAATCCTTTGATACGCCTTTAGAAAAGCGAGGATGAAAGGCATAAGATGACTCCTCCAATTATGTTTCTTCATTTTCTCTTCATGATAGCAATATAAAAATTATGTACCGTTCGAAGAATCACACACACACACACACACATATATATATATATATATATATATATATATATATATATATATATATATATATATATATATGAAACAATATTTAAATCCCTCTTCGTCTGAACCGAAATTATAAATATGCGAGTGACATTTCTGTCCAGAATAAAAATAGACACGAACGAGTGGGAAAGCTAGAAGACTGATAATTATGCATACAAATGTTACAAACACAAACAGCTATGCTCGAGAATGAAAGGACCAAATGCCTATATTCCATAGATATGCAAACAAATACACCAATCCAAGCAAGCAGACCGGATACTATGATAGTTTACAAGAAGGAAAATTCCGGTTAAATTGTATATTTTGCCGTCCTGCAAGCCAGAGAGTGTTGATAAATATCATATGGATATTGACAAAAATATATGACACGAGCAGTACAGCTAAAAAGAAAAAAAAGAATCTGGGAAATAATGAAATTAAGATAACACAACTAATATTAGAAACACTAGGAACGATACCGAAAATTTCTAACAAAGAAGGAAAGAGATTAGAATTAGATGGTTTGCTTGGAAAAAGATACAAATATAACAATAATGAATACTGCAACAATATTAAAGGAAACACTTCACAGACGAACTATATACACAAATTAGACACACAGAAAAGACTACAGATGTATGAGACCATAAAAAAAAACATCAGTAAAACTTTAACATACCCGCCCCTTTTTGTGTGTGCCACCATAAACTGGCACCACACCAAATAAATGAGGGTTAAAAAAGTGGGAGTGCCGAGGCGAGGAAGTATTAACCCCACCTTATGGGTTGAATGCAAAAGGGGCCGTGCCCTCAGGGAGGTTTATTGCCACCCAAATTCTAGTGAAGATTAATTGCCAACGGAAATTAGTAGTAATCCGTTGCCAACGAGAAATTAGTAGTAATCCGTTGCAATAATGCAAATTGTTTTGCAATGGTCATCGAAAAAGATGGAAATATATATATATATGAAGAAAATAGAAAAGACAAAATATCGAACATATGGATTAAACGCTTACAAATGTAAATGGCCATTAGACTTATAACACAAAAAAGAGGATTACACTATCTGTTGTGTCCTGGAACAACAGTGAAAATAAGAACAATCAAATTAAGTTTCGGTTAAGGAATAAGTGTATTAACAATAATTACAAAGATAGAAAAGCGTGTATATCTGCTGGGCACTCGGCTAGCAATTTAAGTGCTGTCGCATCTCTCTCAACGGTGTTGGAATTACTAGCGCTATTTATAGCGGTAATCGGTGTAAATTCCTCTGTTGGAGGAAGGCCGGTGTAACACCCGCCTTTGAAAATATCCCGTCTGGGATTAATAACGTTTTTGTTTTGGGTTAACCATAATAAATTCTTTTGATTTCCGTTTTCTGTTTGACCTTCTGTTCTCTGGATCTGTCTCTGGTATGGCCACCTTAACAGTATAAAACACTGGTTCCATGATGTCCTCCTCGAACGGTCTGGTCAACCCCCTGTTCGAGTATGTTTTCCGAATTAATTGAATGTGACGTTTGTACCCGAAGTCTTGTCCCTTAATCATGTAGACCATGTTGCCTATTTGTTATCAACAATGCCGGACTCGCAGAAAGTCTTATTATTTTTGTGAATCTTGTAGAAGGCTCTTTCGTCAACTTTATACCGTCTTTTGTTATCGGTTTTTTAGGTTTGGCCTATCCTTGTTTGGAAACAACTTGTGAAAAATCGATGTAACCTTGCGTCCGAACATAACCTCAGCAGGTATCTTCGACATTTTGATGTTTGCATTCGAAGTGACTTCGTAGACTTGTCAAAACTGTTGGATTGACTTATCCGGCGGCGACCCACTAGTTTTTTTCAGAGATCTCTTGAATGCGTCAACCAATTTCTCTGCTTGTCCATTACTTCTCGGCTGGTATAGCGGAATAGATAGTCCTCTCAAAAATGTTTAGATTCAGTAGACGTAAATTGCGTTCCATTGTCTGTAGCAATGCAGTCTACTTCTCCAAACCTAGCGGATAGTTCATACAGGAAGTTGATAGTTAGCTCGGATGTGGGATTCTAACATTTTAATACTTCCGGCAATTTAGATAGGCTGTTTGCAACAATAAGATAGTAGAACCCATCTAGTCTCCTGCAAAATTCCAAATGAATCCTAGACCAAGGTAGTTCCGGTTTTGCCCACGATGCGAATTGAGTCGGAGGAGCTTTCGTAGCTAATGCGCATCCTCTACACTCCCTGCTTTTTCCTCCTATATCCTTATCCATGTTTTGCCAATAAACAAAAGCGCGTATAAGGCTTTTCATTCTTGATATACCTGGATATCCCACATGGAATTCCTTGAGCATTCTTTTCTGTAATGTCGCAGGAATTAGGACCCTGTCGCTATATAAAAGGACGTTATCGCAAATTAAATAAATTTCGTCATCCAGTTCGTTATTGTTGATCTTTACTTTCGTGCGTATAATAAATTTGTCCACCTCTGCCTTACTCGTCATCTCATCAAGCGTTACTGGAAGTTCTCTTTTTGTGTCACATAACGTATATTTTACTTTAACTTCCGCTTAAATGGCTTCTATTACCATATCCTCCAATGGTTCTGTCTGCTAAGCTATTAACCTCGATAACCCGTCTGCATGACTACATTTTTTAGATGGTACATACTCTATTTGACAATTGTAATTCAGAAGTATGGTATCCCATTTTTGGGATCTATTCGCCGTAGGTTGTGATAGTCCCTTTTTCGATCTGAAAATGTTTAATAATGGTATGTGGTCTGTTTGTAACAGAAATTGCCTACCGTGCAGGAAACGATGGCATTTAATTACCACATATATAATGCTTAGCGCCTCTTTTCCAATTTTTGAGTAGTTCTCTCGGCTGGCAAAAGTGATCGGGATGAATGTGCTATGGGTTTCACATTTCAATCATCCATTTTGTGTAAAATGCATGCTCCTATGACAAAAGAGCTGGCATAACTTGCAACTATAATTTCACGCTTGGGTTTATAATGTGCACTAATTTGCTGAAAAATCGCAGGGGCGACTTTGATCCCAAAAGGAATTCTGTTAAACTTGAACAATCCCTTATGGGTATTAATACATAGCAGCTTTGAACACTCCGCATCGACTGGAATTTGTAAGTACGCGTCACTGAGGTCGATTTTACAAAAACATTTCCCTACACTCAGTTTCGCAAATCTCACTTAAGGGCTCGCAAGAGGATAATAGTGATCTTGTAATGCCCGGTGTTTGCATGTCGCGAAGTGAGCGCAAACTCGAATCTTCTTACTCTTCTGTTTGATTTAGACCGTGTGGGCAGTCACTCACTGTGATCAACTTTTCCGATGCCACCCATGTTTTCGAGTCTTTCTAATTCACCGTCTATCTGTTCTGTAGCGGCGTATGGAACATTTCTGTTCTTTCTGAACACTGGCTGTTCATTTACTTTTATGTCGAATTTTGCTACCGCTTTTGTACACCTTCCAAAACCTCCTGCAAATATGTCTGGGAACTTCTCTGTTAACTCGAATCCTCAACCTTTTGGAAAATGAGCTAAAGGCAGATCCCATAGCCTAAAATTTTTACCAGATTACTTCCAAAAATTTTCGCATGACAACATTTCTTGCTTTTTCGGCCCTGTTCCGTGTTGGTGGATGAGGCGATGCTTCGTAGCCTAATTCGTTCAGATTCTACAGGGTCAGTTAAGTAATATGGGGGCGGGCCCTGTGATGGCGGAGCATTGGTCCTTTCATCTTGACCAATCTTGGGCACATACGGTGGATCTTCTGGAGCATTTCATCAATTTCTCGGCCGTACTTCTCCGCCCTAATTGTTTCGCTCAGATTCAAGAATCTGTGATAGATGAGACCGACCGCAGACCACCAAACAGCCATCATAACCTGTTTATTGCTCTTTCGGCTTCGAATGTGTTATGGAGCTTCTGTTGCTTCCACACCCTTTGCAGACCATCGCAGGCTGTCGTAGAGGATCCGCTTCTCATCATACGTCACGATGCGCTTGAAAAGGAACGTAGCAGGCACCATAAAACGACGATTTTTGATTATAGTTCCATTCATGCGGAACGTATTTATCCAAACTTTTAGGCTTCCCTATTTGCTTGTGGTCTACCCCAAGCTAAATAATAACTTCCTGTGTGGTTTTGCGAAAATCTGCTTCAAGTAGGGTTCGAAAATATTCGTCGTTCTTTTTGACGCTCACGTCAGCATTGCGAAATTTTTTTCAACCACCGTTGTGCCACACGTTAGTTGTTTCTAAGCCAAATGTATCATTAATAACACGAGCTGTCTCGGCAATTTTCGGCCTAGTTTGATAGTTTGAACTAGAACAAGAAATTCGTGCAGATTTGGAATTTGTCCGTGCTGCCTAAATGCCAGCGAACAAGTAAATAAAGAGAGTGAGAACGATAACGAATAACACGATTCAATAGAGAGATAAACGTTCTTCAAAATCAAATATAACATGGCATTATGTACAAATGAATTTTTTTTTATTACATTTTCACCCCAAACAAGACAAATTGCCACTTTGGTGTAGGGGGCTACTATCAGGGGCAACAACTACTGGGGTACTATGTAGGGATTTGGGCAGCAAGGTGTCGGTTCACGGTACACTTGAACTTCTACACGTCAGTACTGTTGGGGAAGCAGGGACCTGGAATGGAATTCCAGAGTCTTGCGGTTCTGGGGAAGAAACTATTGGAGTAAAAAGATCTTTTATATCTAGGGACCTCTACAGTGTGGGGGTAGGATCTAGTAGCATGTCGGGTTTGTCGAGGGTGCTCGCGTCGTGGGGGCACAAGTGATTGCAGTTCGTCAGAGCATTCACCACTTAAATACTTGTAGAAAAGGCAGAGGGATGCAACATTTCGTCGATAGGACAGAGGCTGAAGCTTAGATGCCAGTTCAGGGCCTATCAGGTTTGCGACTCTCTTTTGAACCTTGTCAAGGAGCGAGAGACTAGTAGCAGATGCACCAGCCCAGATGTGGCAGCAATACTCCATACATTGGCGAATGGTGGCCTTATAGAGGTACAGGATACTTTCGGGTGTTAGTAGTTTTCTAGCACGGTAGAGAGAGCCTACCTTTCTTGCAGCGGCCCTGGCAATGCCTTCAATGTAATTGTTCCAACTCATGTTTCCTGTGAACGTTAGGCCAAGGAGTTTGAAAGATGGACTCTCAGATAAAGAGTCGTTGGCCATTGCTATGGGTGGTAGAGAGGGTTTCTTGTAATTATTGTATGAAACTAGTTTAGTCTTGGCAGCATTGAACGCGACCAACCACTTTTGTCCCCATTCCACTACAGATTGGAGGTCTTCCTCTAGTGTTTCTCCCATTTCTTTAGAAATGTGTTCATTCGTCTTCCTGTCGTGTCTGCCATAGAGTGTAGTGTCATCAGCATATATACCCATCTCAGAGGCAATGTTGTCGGGGAGGTCATTTATGAATATCAGGAACAATAGAGGTCCAAGGATAGAACCCTGGGGCACTCCCGCATTTATCATATTGTTTAGATGTACGACCGTCGAGGACTACCTGGATTTTTCTCTTATCTAAGAAGGATTTAATTATGTTAAGTATTCTACAAGTGATACCGTATGATCTGATTTTACTGAGGAGACCCTCATGCCATACCCTGTCAAAAGCCTTAGATATATCTAGAGCTACCGCTCTGCCTTCCCCCGCTTTGTCCAGTGAATGGTATATACGTTCAGAGATCACAGTGAGGATGTCTGCTGTGGAACGGGCTTGTCTAAATCCATATTGTTTGTCAGTCAGTAGTTTAGCATCTGTAAGATGATGGACTAGAGCATGGTTAATTATGGTCTCAAATATTTTGGCAAAAAGTGGGAGGAGGCTAATGGGGCGATAATTTTATGGGTCTGTCCTTTCGCCAGAATTCTTGAATACTGGTACAACAGAAGCAGTTTTCCAACAGCCCGGAAAGCAAGCTTCATTTAGACATTTGTTGTAGAGTTTGGAGAGAACTGGAGCTACTTCGGCTGAGCACAGAGATCATATTAAAATGTAACATATGCGAGAAAACTGTATTATTTTTGCACCAACATAATATATATATATATATATATATATATATATATATATATATATATATATATATATATATACTAGCAAAATTACCCGTCGTTTACCGGGTTCAAAAACAGCTTACAGAAAATGGACTCTGATTTGTATGATAGGTAATGAAAAGGAAGGGTTGTCAATTTGGGTTGAATTCGGAGGTATCAAAACCAAAGCAAAATATGATGAAAGTAACAATAAAATAGATGAACCCCATAATTTATTGCACCATACGTGTTCACACTGAAATAGTTATCATATTATTCTGTGGACCTATATTAAAAAACCTTGTTAAACTTTGTGACATATTTCCATTCTATGGAAGTCAGGCGCGAACGAACACCTCATAATTTTATTATACCATATTTATTCAAATTGAAACATAAGTATTAAAGTATACTTACGCAGATAGATATGAAAAGTCTTTATCAAAGTTTGCGCCCATTTGCATTCTAGCGAAGCCAGGATCGAACGCAGACCCCACAATTTTATTATACCATCCCTATTTAAGTATTCTTATGTACATTTCAAAAACACCTGTAAACGTTTTCTTTTTGTTAATTTTTAAATTTTGTATTTCCATACTTGTGGACCAGGCGCAAACGCATACCCTGCAATTTTAATGAATCACCGTTCTGCCAGATCAAACATGCCCATTCCTGTGTCTCGATACACCTTCAATCATTATCTGTAATCAGTTTTTTTTTTAAATAGTCAACCATATAGGAGCCTATTCGTGAGCAGACACACGCACGCGCACACACACACACACACACAGACGCGGACATCCAGGTTTATATTATATTATATAAATATATATATATATAAACATATATATATATATATATATATATATATATATATATATACGTACATGCATGTATATGACTTCCATCGTAAGTATTCTCCTCTTAAGTGATGCACTATTTCTAAGGGTTCTCTTCCAACTTTTTGATTTTGTCTATTTATAACTATATAACAGCTTTTAGATTCCTAGACAATTCCCGCATTACTTTCCCTGGAGCATTATTCTAGAATCGGTGTAAAACAAATTATCGCTAAGAGAAAAAATGACATTTATTTGTAGTAGTACAAAAGGTTTTACCGCCGTTTTTGCACTTTTTAAAAAAAATCATTGAAAATCTTATATCTTTATCATTAATTGCTAGATGGAACATGATGTTTTAAATTGCAACAAAATGTATATTACATAAATAAATCCAAGGTAATTTTTTGATTCAATTTAAATTAATTTTTTGTGCCTTACTTTGTAATATATATATATATATATATATATATATATATATATATATATATATATAAGTGCACTTTGAAGATAAATAAATTTCAAATTGAATCTTGTACCTTTATTTTTGAAGCTTATAGTAAAAACATTTTGTTTAACAATTTTCATGCCTTGAATGAAATACTTTTCTAACTTGTATCTTATCTTTTTAAGATTATATTTTAAAACTCCCCTTCTCTCTATTTCAGTTTGTATTTCTCCTCACATCACAACTCATTTTTGCAATCCCCTCTTTGTATTATAACAGATCTGAATTATCCCTCTGTTTCATTTTGTATTCTTTCTCACACCACGACTAATTGTATTCAACATCCCTCTTTTTAATACAGGTCTGAATAATGAGAAAATATTATTTTTTTTTTAACTTTAAAATAAATTTCAGAATAGAAAATCTTTAAAATATAATAAGTACCATATTTCACATAGATTTCATTAACAAATATTCAGTACATAACGAGAAAAATAGAGATGAAAATTTAAACAAGACTGTATAAATGGTTACGGTCAATAGTAGTCCTCGCCAGCGAAAGTCTTTGTTATTTTTATTCTATTATTGTTATTATTTTTAACAAAATTGTCGCGTACTCTTTCGCGCGAGGACTAATATATATGCGTATATATATATATATATATATATATATATATATATATATATATATATATATATATGTATATATATATATCCATTTGGCAGTATGTAAGTTATGTGTTCACATGGCTCGCCAGGTTGTTGAAAATTATATTTCAATATTCTAATGAAAATTCGTAAAAAAATATTATAATATTACTGTTAAACACCGCATGGACTAGATTAATGACCGCTTCCACCTTAAATGGCAGTTAATATTATCAGTCTAAATGTCTACTGTACGATCCACTAGTGATATAAAACTATATCCATTATAACATATATTTATATTATTCCTAATATAGCTTTACTATACATACGCGCAAACACACACGCACGCACACACACCCACGCATATATATATATATATATATATATATTATATATATACACATTTTAATTTTATATCGTACTGCTACTTGACACAAATGAATGAATTGTAAGTCTACAATTCATTTACACAGTCTTAAAATAACTGGCTTCTGAAGTGAATTCAATCCTTACATGTTTACGGAGAGCGCACTTATATTCCATATGTCTGTCAAAGAATTGCAGAATTTAAAACACATTTTTCTCATTTTAAAAGGAAAATAATTATCATAAAATAATTACATATGTATATGCATATAGTATATATATACGTGTACGTGTGAGTGTGTGGGTCTGTGTATTTTGTAGCTTAATGCTGATAACCCAGTTACTTGCTTTGATACGTCCTCATAGAAATTGTTTATTTAGTTCGAAAATACAAAAAACAAAAGTCGACTAATATAATTTAATAGTTTTGCTATTATTCTGTCCCCCCCCCAACTTGATGGACTATATTAATCACTGGTTTGATCGCATATTAAGTTGATATGAATCTGTATAATTATGTAACAAATTTTTATATTAGTTTATTCATACTATTTATCATACTAATCTCTATATAGTAAGACTATTTGGAATTTATCTGGAGTTAATATTTTTATCGCAGTCGTTACACAATAATTTACAACGCTTCAGAATACTGTGCTGATGGAACTGTGATAGCGTATTGCTCTGGCTCGAGGGATATTAACCAGGATATCATAGTCCGAGCGTAACTGCTAAAAATATTACATGACATTTTAAAATGCTCACGATCTTCTCTAAACGCTAGGCAAGGTGCAACAGGCCGCCAATTGATTTTGGTTCAGTGAGTACATTTTATAAGCGGGCTCATTCTTTTAACCGTTCTCTATTCATCCGTTTAAGAGCCACTAAAATCAAATCAATATTTTGCATTCTGCATACTTACTGCCAATTGGCTTATTTTTCTGCTACACAAAGATGCTTTCGAATGTGACCACACAGATCCAATACGGAATGCATAATCCAATCATGGAGGAATTGTGGTTCTGGTTTTGTGCTTATTTTTACGTTCTGATAATTACTCTAAAGCAAGCAGCAGATTTGTCTGTTAATGGCCGGTATAAAATGTTTACTTGTATACTCTTAAAAAAAGTAAAATTGTTTAATTTGTTGTAATACACTGAATCAAAGAATACATGGTAAATATGTATTCCTCGCGATGATTTTTTTTTCTTTTTTATATTTACATCGTAAATTTAATATTGCACTTCTCTTATTTTATTTGTTTTCATTTTTTGTCGCGAATGTATTCTGTTTATTTTTGTCATTTGTTTTCTTTTATCATTCTTATTTCTCTGTTGTAAATCTTTTCTGCCTTTCTTTTTTTTCGTTCATGTTCTTGTTTTTGTTTTTATTTTGTCTCTCTTCTTCTTCTTCTTTTTCTTCTTCTTCTTCTTCTTCTTCTTATTATTATTATTATTTTATTATTATTATTGTTCGTCGTTTGCACTATGTTTTTCAGGTATTTTTCTTCCTTGTTTTTTTTCTTTTTCCTCATTTTTCCCGCCACTTCTCCTTTAACTGTTTTTAATATGTTTTCCTGCGTCATTTAATTTTTACTTTTTACTTTGCTACCTGTTTTAAGTTTCCCAATTCATGCGTTTCTATCAGTATTAACGTTTTCATTTTTATTTGTCATCTTCTTATGCTATGAGATTGTTTTGTCTCTTTAATTGCTCACTCGTTTATTTTAACTTTTTTCCGTCTTCTAAGATTTTATTTTCGTTATAATCCCGATTTCAATCTTATTATTTGAATTGTTGTATTTTTTCTGCTCTTCCGTTGCTTCCTGTGACGCAGCATTACTTTTTTGCTATCTGATCCTTTTTCTTCGTTCCTCTCTTCATCTTTAAATCTTCTCCACGCGTATTTCCGTTCTTCGTACTTTACCATATTTTTTAATGTTTGTTTTCCTTTTCTCTCCTTTCTTTTTCTTATTCTGTGCATATTTACCTATACGCATTTTCTCTTCTTTTACTGTATTTTAATTCTCGAATCTCAGTTGCATATTCGTGGATCCTAAGTAATTTATGAATAACATAAGACCTGTGAAACATGAATGACTTCAGAAAGCAGTAATTTTCATTTACATACAAAAAACGTTGCTTATGAAATGTGGTGACTAAAAGAACAAAATAATCGGACCGATAGTTACGTAATTGCCAGGATATAAACGCAGTCACCGCTTTCTTTACCCTTTTTATACAATAAATCCAATATGCCCATGAATGTATTTGCAAATGTTAATATGTCTTAATTACATAACATCACACAAGAGCCGATACAGAATGATGTAGAGGCCATAAATAATAGTGTGATCTGACAACGACTTGTTGTTTATTTAGCAAAACTTAAGTCAATTGCATAAGAAAATTTTATTAACACTCAGAAAAAATATGTAATTTTAATTGCATCAACTAGCATGAATTTCTCAACATTTTACAAATGACATCCTTGTTTAATTCCTTTGGTGGTACAAGGACTTTTATAATAGATAATATTAAAATACACCGTGTTTTCTGCATTATATTACTAGAACAATCTTGGGAGGCATTAGACTAAGTGTGATTGATTGTATATTAATGGTTAAAACATCACATCTCTGTACCGATAAACATATAGCATACCATTTTCAATAACTCTTTTTTTCTTTTCTTCTTGCTTGCCATGTTGTAAAGTTGGAGAAAGAAACGCACTGTTCAAATATTTCAAAATACAACCGCTGAAATACAACGCGCGGCTCTTTACAAACATACCTATCTTTATCCACATATACAACATGGCAAGGATGAAAAAAGATACAGAAAAGAAATAAAAGAACACACTGAATATGGAGTATATCTCTGAAATATATTTATTATAAATTTAAAATAAGTAAAATATTTGGGGTTTTTTTTTCAATATTGCGTTGTGATTTGGCTATCAAGCGCTCTTGATGAGTATTTTATCTTATTCAACTTAAATCAACGTTTCTATATGAACTCACACCCTTGGCGTTATTCTTGCGTTGCCTACGCACAGTTAAAACATTTCAAAATACAACTGCTGAGATACAACACTCGGCTCTTTGAAACACACTTTTCTTTCTCCAACCTTACAACATGGGAAGGAAGAAGAAAAACCAAAAAAACGAAAACAACACACTTAGGATGGTGTATAAATATATTTGTTGTAAATTTAAAACAAGTAAACTATTTTATTTTCCTAACATTACGTTGTGATTTGGCATTCGCCTTTGCTGCCTATTATATTTTATTCAAATTAAATCAGCGTTTCTATATGAACTCACCCACTTTTCGTTAAATAAATAGGCAATTTAATGTCAGTGTAGGAACTGTATTTAACATTATTCGCGAAGCACTAACGATACAATAGATGTGTGCGAAGTTTCTCCAAAAACTGCCAAGAAAAGATTAAAAATAACGTTGTCAGGCACGGGTGATATTAATAAAATTAACATAAAAACTGATCAAAACAAAACTTTTTTATGGCTCGTTTTTTATATTATCGATTTTTAATACGTATTAGGTGTATATCGATACAAAATCTCCGAAAAACACTTACACACATCAAATACATTATTGCAAAATTTAAAGGAAATCGTCCTAGCCATATTCGAGTCGGTAGGGAACAAACTGACACAAACACAAGCACACGCAGCAGTTCTTTTTATATAATAGTAGGAAATACACACGCAGAAAAGTTTTTAAGGTACCACGTTAAAAATGATGGATACAAAAGAATTTGCGCATTTTCCGTTTCAGCCTATGATGTTTACATATGAGAATATAACTGTCATGACTTTTATAATTTCACCACATTTAGTTATACCAGCGCATAGAAAAATTAATAGTACTCAAGTGTTACAGCCAAAAAACACGATCATTTTCAAGTTAATACAGAGAAAGTTTCATATATTTGAATTTATCAAACATGTATATATATATATATATATATATATATATATATATATATATATACATTATATTGGCATTAATACTTATCAAGGTCCAAGGACCACTCGTGGATAAGGGGTAAGAGTGTACAGTAGTCAATTGGACAATATAGTAGCCGTTAGTAATGGAAATTTGGTAAATTGGCTCACTTAAGTGAAACGATTCATCAAGAACTTTTTTTTAAATTAGACTTGAACAACAATCAGATTCTAGTCAGCTGGAAAGCAGGAAAATGGAAGACAATTCCACAGGCGTGCACTTCTAAGAAAGAAGCTTTGTTCATGAAATCTACGTTTAGGTTTAGGCACATAAAAAGAGTGGGGAATTGTTGATAGTGTTTTCAGTTAGACGAGTGTTTTTCGTGAAAGTTTAGCGAGGGGGATCCATACATTGAGGCTCAGTCGAGCACCTGCAATGAAAATAACGATAAAGCAGAGACAACGTCACAACACCTCTTCTGTCAGATACAGGTTGCAGGGAAGAAAAAAAGGCATCTCTTACGAGGCTACGAAGTCTATTTTGAACTTTATTCAGGCAAGACAAGTCCTTTCTGCAGCTCCTGTTCAGATGTGACAACAGTACTCCATTCTTGGGCGTACGTGGCTCCTATATAGATAGAGAATTGCATTAACGGTGAGATATCTACTGGATCCATAGAAGGACCGCACCATTTTTCCAGCTGCCTTGACCACAAATTTGATGTATATGTTCCATTTCAGATTATGAGTAAAGGTTAAGATCAGCAGCTTGTTAAAACATGAGGCCTACCAAGACGAGAGCCATTTATTAAATTGATGCCAGATAGGGATCAGAGCGCTTATGATGTAAAGATAAAATCTTGGTTTAAGATGCATTAAAAGTAAGTAGTCACTCCTTTCCCCTTATACCACGTGCTCAGATCAGAGGAGAGAGAATCGGAGAGGACGTTGTCGTTTACAGTCTTAGACGTGCTGCCATAGATGGTAGTGTCGTCAGCATAAATGTCTACAACTGAGGTAAAGATGTGATTTTGAAGATCACTTATGTAGGTCGGGAAGAGATTTGCGCCCAGCATGGACAGCTGAGGCATTCCAGCATTAATACTGTGAGCTTCTGATTTTTGCCAACCAACTACTACTTTTATGAACTTATCAGAGAGAAAGGATTTTATAATTGAGAAGACATTTTCAGCCATACCATACTGGAGATCTTGAGAAGTAAACCTCTATGCCAGACACTATCAAAGGCCTTCGATATGTCAAGGGCAATTGCCGTAGATAGATTGCATCCGTCGAGAGATTCGCTAATCATATGAGATATAACTGTAAGCACACCTGGTGCAGACATAGCAGACGGAAACCATATCGTGTGTCACTAAGAAGGTTATTTTTGCTTAAGTGGTTGATTACTTCTCTATAAACCATAGATTCCACCAACTTACTCATGCCGCACAGGAGATTTAGTGGCCAGTACTGAGATGGAGATGAGAAATCTCATTAGTTCTTAAATACAGGACATACTGATGAGATTTTCCAGGGTGATGGGAAGCAATTTTACTTCAGACAACGTTTAAACAATTTGTGCGCTAGTTAAGGTAAAAGTTTTTTGAGTACTATAATTGGAATACCGTCAGGGCCGGTGCGTTACTGGAATCAAGGTTTTTGATTAGCTTGGCAACATCATGTACCGATATTTGTATATCACATAGCGTGTTTTCTGATACAGCAATACATATTAGGGGTTGGCGTCCTTGGTTGCAAAGGGCAGTATTAGCTGCAAAGTTCTTGGCAAACAGTTTGTCTGATGCTGACGAGATTATCTCAGCGCCATTTATGATAGCTGGGATAGATCACACGCTTCTGTTCAGGATCCCGTTTGCTATTTGTCAAAACTGGTGGGAATCAACCCGGTACTCAGCTACTTTGGACTTGACGGACTCAGCATACAATTCTCTTGCTTTCTTTATTACTTTCTAACAGTGGTTGATGGCAGTCCTGAAAGCGGCTTTAGTCACAATACATCTATTACATTGGAAGCAATAGAAAAAGTGATTTCTGTGCGCAGTGGCAGCAGCACATTCTGGACAGAACTATGGCTCGCTGTTAGGTTTTTGCTGGAACTTTTTCGAGGGTATGAACCTGTCTTTTCATACAATAAACTATATTACACAGCAAACATCCTTTATTAACATGGAACGCCGACGTCAATCTGATATAAATGTAAGAACGCTATTCCAGTCAGTCATTTTTTGCTCGAGGGTGGGTAACTGCTCCTTGCGTTTGACAATTTCATCGCGGACCCTTAACGGGGTCACATTCGTGCATGGGGTCATCGGGTCATTTACATGCGTAGCGTAACATTTGTCGCAGTAACAATTGCAGCATCCTTTGCAAAACATCTCCAACTCTTTCTTGTGAAGATCGCAAGTGTTCTGCATCTTCATCACCAACGCAATTGCATCCGATCTTCGCATCGCATCCAAATCTTTGGAAATGTGGGTATTCAACAATCTTTTGTGGTTTCGAATGCAGGACTTATTATATTTCATTTCTATCTCAATTGATACAGCAGAGTAGTCGGAAGATCCAACTGGAGACATAACGGAAACTGAAGATAGTTCAGGGCAAGTTGTGAGAAAAGGGGCTAGGAAACTCGCATACTGGGCGTGTGTACTTGTTTTCGTGTTGCCATAGCAACATGGCGGTTGATTTGGCGTAAGATTTGAAATGCCAATTTTCGTATATAACATGTCTTTCGGGTGTGTTTCGTATCGTTTTATTTGTGTAAATGGTCACTTTGAAAAAAAATGACACCCAGAATATTAACAATAAATTATAGTCTTTCATTTGCTGCTGAAATTCAGACGATTTGAATCATTGTTTGTGAGGAGTTTTGATTATTAGATTAGCCAATCAAAACTGTTCCTAGTGTCCACCAATTTTTGCTTTTATAGATATATAGAATATATATATATATATATATATATACATATATTTATATATTTATATATATATGTATATATATAATCTGCATATATACATTCTTTCCAATATTTAATGTATATATGCATAATTAATGTATATCTATATAAATATATATATATATATAAATATATATATATATATATATATATATATATAATATCAACACCCACACCCACACGCACACACAGACACACACACACACACACATATATATATATATATATATATATATATATATATATATATACATACCATATTGTAAGAACGCATGGATTCGTTTTTTTCTGCAGGAATGTCGCATCGATTTAAAATATGCTGCCCCATCGTTACTTTGTTTTAATAAACGTAGTTCTGCGACACTTGACACACAGATAGTGTGAATTTCTGATCTGTCTTATAATTTCAACAGCATGAGAGTGACAATAATTTAGAGATGGGTATTTAGGGCGTGTTTAAATGTAATCGTCCTCTAATGAGGTATGCGACCAATGAGTTCGACAGTCGTTTTTATAACCAAAGGTTATGATGAACAACCTATCAGAAGCTTCCGATGTTACTATAAAATTATCGGATTTCGGATTCAATCAGGTCGCTGTCGTCTCTGTCAGGACCCTTCATTTGATTCGTCGCTGCAATCTTTGTTACTAGGAATTACTTAGCACTCACGCTCGGAACTGCGCTGATTCTTCACCGCCATCTTTGTTCCACATTATGTCTTAACACATAACAGGTTATGGGCCCAACCATCGTCTTTTCTTTGACTGAATTGTGGAACGAAAAATTTATGAGGTATCTAAGAATTCGGAAACTACAGAAACTTACACAATCTCCAATAGAGAATCCTTACGACCCCGAATTTCTCGAAAAGAATGCGACTGTTTTTGCAGAACTGATTCAATGCTTAGACGCTATAAGTCGGTCTGTATTTATTAGTGAATCCTTGGATGCTGGACGGAAAACATTGAACATAATACGAGTGCATTATTTATCAAAACGGAAAGCTAAAATTATATCACTATATACACAACTGACGTTTCGAAAACGTAACGAGGATAGAACTATTACTCAGAACGTCATGTGGGCAGAAACAACCGCCAATGCCTTAACACTCTTAGGTGAAATAATATGAGATAGCCTGTTTGTATCGCATATTATTTTTAACCATTTAAAACTGTTATAACCTAAAAAGACAAACTCATAAATTTCAGTGAATTTAAAGTGGCATTGCGCATTAACGAAGAGGCGAATCGGATGCTCGTGGATAATAATATTCAGCAATATCATAAAGTTCCAAAATGCTTCTCGTAAATAGGCACAAACAAATTGCGCATCTCACCGCAATGTTTTTCCCAAAAGTAATTTTCCCAAGAAAAAGAATAAAATTATCTGATATAATTGTAGACGACCCAATCAGAAAAGTCTCCAATGTCGATATAAAAGCTAATAAAAAAAAAACGTTGAGAACTTTGGGGAAGAACATACATTTCTATTCACATGTACCTTTGCCAATACCACAAACGGTAAAAATCTCCTTGTAGATTGTGGTGCTACAGCACACCTTATTTCCAAGGAATCTGATTTTATTCATTTTAATTCAAACTTTAATCCACAGTCATTCTGTCGACCTTTTCGACGGTAGGTAAATAAATGATATAGTCCTGAGAAGCGGTGATGCCAAAATGTCACTAAAAATAATAAAGACGACATTTATAACTGTATTGTAAAAAAATGCTGCTTTCGTACCTACATAGCAAGACATATTTTCCGTGCAGACTGTCATTAAACAATGTAAAGTTTAGCCAAAACAAGTCAACATTGATATCCCTAATGAAACTGTATTTGACATTAAAGGAAATAGCCGACTATATTTAAAAAGTATGGTTCCCTCAAAACAGGCTGTCCCAACTTGGAAATCTGGCATAAAATTTTAGGACACTGCAATACAGCTGATATTAAAAAAATTACTAAATATAGTCAAGCGTATCAAAATTATACCGTCAGACGATCTCCCAAATTGTGATGTTTGTCACAGGGAAAAATTACAAAATATATAAACAAACCACTAGACGAAAAGGCCACGAGAATCCTCTCCCTTGTGCACGGTGACTTGGCAGCCCCCATCACCCCAATGGGGAGAAACAATCTAAGGTATATTCTGAGCATTGTTGATCATTATAGTAAAGACTTTGAACTTCTATTAATTAACCATCGTAAGAAACACGATAAATCTGCGCCGTATCTAAATGGCACCGCTTAATGGCGGACCCTTTTTGAGATGGAAAGATGTCTACTTATCGAATCTAAATTACCGCATAGTTTATGGACATACGCTTTAATGGCAGCGGCATATATCAGAAATAAATCATTCAATAGAAGACCGTATGAAGCGTTTTACTCAATCTTCTATGGCAGGATCAATTTCTGATATATTTTAAAAGCAGATGTAAGTAAAAAAAAAAACTATAGTAATTCATTGTGACAACAAGAGTAGTATCTTATTAGCAAATAAATCTATGATTCCTCAAAGGTTGAAACATATTGATATCAGATATCATTTCAGAAGGGATTAATAAGTAAAAAATCTTACTTTTACTTATGTAATATCTGAGAATAATATAGTCGACATTGTTACTAAAGCCATAGAAAAGATTAAATTAAAAAAAAATATAGCCGAACTTTTTCGAATCTAATCTTGAATAAATATATTTTCAGAAACTCAAAACGAGAAGCATGAACAGTCGGAATCACACAAGAAATGTATATTTGTGCGTTTGTATATGTATAAGTATTTGAATAGGATTATATTTGTATGTATATGCAATTGAATAGAATTATATCTGTATGTATTTGTGTATGTATATATATATATATATATATATATATATATATATATATATATGTATATTTGAAAAGTGTTTACCTTTATATGTATACAAATGGCCAAAAATCCCAAACAAAAACAAAAGTTATTATGATTAAAAAAAGGCTCCTTTTTGCACACATTACACCAATATGTTGATATTTCTTTTTGACCAATGAGAATAATGACAAAATCTCCAATAACAAACAAAACAAAACACAACAAGTAAATAATAATTTATTAATTATTTTTTTTTCCTTTTCCTTTTCTCAAGTCGAACCAAATTTTAAAAAAACAACTTTTCTGCTATATCTAAAAAGGGTGTGTGGTCAAATGTTTTTCACTCCTAATGAGGTATGTCAATAATGATTTCGATTATCGTTTTCATAACCACGAGTTATAATGAACAACCACTCAGAGGCTTCCAAAGTAACTATAAAAACTGTCGAATTATTTATTTAATCAGTTCGCCGTCGTCTCTGTCACGAACCTGCATTTGATTCTTCGCCGCCATCTTTGTATGAATTACTTAACACTCAAGATCGGAACTTCACTGATTCTTCACTGCCATCGTTTTTCAACATAATGTCTTAACAGTGAACAAGGCGGTTAGTTGCACATGTGCACATAGCAAGATTACGTAGATAATAAAAATCACCAGCAATGATTCTTGTTATTCAGCGTGTCTGGCTAGTCATCTTTCTCAATGCCAAATTTCTGAGTCAGCCTATATGCTTCGCTATTAATTATTTTTTTCTGATATTTTCTTTGTTATATTTTTTTTTATTTCCGGACAAAAGAAACGAAGTTATTTTTTTTCTATTTTTGCTTAGTATTTTTCTACTTCACTGAGACACAGGTCTGTAGTACATGTCTGTTGAGTGTAATTAGGTATTCTTTTATATAAAGCAACATTTATTCATGCGTCTTGTTCTCTTTCTGATTCGAATGCACAACGTGGTTTTCTTAGCAGACCAACAGATTAGGTCCACAGACCGTTCGCCAAGCGGTCTTAACTCTTAAATCCGATACCTCTATTGATTTATCTCATTTGTATAATTTATGTGTGGCGAGCAATGCACATAGAAACTTCCATACAGTTGTGGCAGGTATTCTCAATAGGAGAATTCCCCAGAGACTTCAATCCGCTATATATTCTTATATGAAAGTAGCTCAATGTCGTGCTATTTGTTACGTAATAGTAAAATATACAGATATTATTCATATGCAGACCATTATATTAAACAATATTCTTTCATCAGTTCCAAATATAGACATATCAATAATTAGAATTGACACTTGTTGCTTTTAATTTACCTGTGTATTTTTTCTATTCTGATAAAAAAGATATTTTAGTATAATATATAATTCAAAATATAAATTTACATTTTGTTGAAGTACGATCGTTTAATGATGAAGTAGAACATCTCCCTTATTCTTTCAGTAAGATTTATATTAATACATCTTACTGAAAGAATAATGGAGATGTTCTACAATGAGAAAAATAACATAGGTACGCTTATTTATCCTTAGTTTATTTCTAGATCTAAAAATTATATTTGGTCGCATATAATGTTAGCTTTGTGGCTAATTTTTGTAATATTTGCGGTAAATAAAATTCTTGTATGGGTTAATGCTTAGTATATTCTGATTAAATGTAGTTTTGGGTAAATCTAGCGATTACTACGATATTATCACATTGATTACTGTACACGCAATATGCCTTATCCCCGAGTGGCTTCCGGGCTGATGTCGATATTTATTCAGTAGGTTACAGCATTACATAAGATATGTTATAATGTGAGTTATGTAATGCGGAAACACAAACTATGCCACCTTGTACGCGAAATAGCACACAACTTTATAATATGTAACGAATGCATGTTAGACACGTGCATATCTTATATTTACCTAAATTGCTAATGGGACTTAGTACTCTACAGACCATGAATATACTCCGATTTACAAATGTTTAGAGCAGTACATTTCTTCATAATTTTATCTGTAATAATCTTTATCCGAGCTTGATTGATTTTAAGCTATGCAGATCTGGCAATAAATCATAATCTTATCTAGAGAGTTATGGCAATATCGTATTTAATCTCCAATTCTTTCTGGTGAGAATCTGTAATATTAATGTGAGTTAAATTTACGAGCGTGCATCATGAGAAAAATAAGTAAACTTTCTAGTACTCTCTAGTTCCTTCAATAACTTTTACAAATTGTTATGCTACATTATATTCTATATATTAATATGATAGCGTGCTTGTTCTTTTGTGTGCCACGCTTTCCGGCAAATCTGATTGATGACATTTACTTCCGGAATATAAATTAATTACAAAATACACATTTACGGATGCTAAATAATTGTTTTTAAGTTATTCCGTAATAAAATACGATAACACAAGTTTCTCGGGCGGCGGGGACAAAAATTGGGCATTTATCTGTTTTTTTTTTTTTTTTTTTTCATTGTTTATTTTTCTTTACATTTATTTATTGAGAGAAAGAGAGGGAGAGCGAGAGAAAGCGAGCGAGAGAGCGAGCGAGAGAGACGCTAATTTCCTCGTTTGTTAACATGTACGAAAAGGGTCCCTACATCCCGTTTCGTTCTGAGTTTGGGGAAAAGCCGTCTGGCATAAGCGATGTCGAGGCAGAAAACTACCCTAACCCGAAAACCCATTCATCATGGATTTTACAAGCATGATTCAATTCTAGAGTTGTTACATTGAGGGGAACATTTTCTTACGAGAAATTTACATCTTACGAAAAGAAAGACCTATGTGCGTCATTTGTCAAAGACGTAAAAAGGAACAAAAAATCATTGTTGGAGGTGCCCTTCACATGAAGAAATTATTAGCAACCCCCCAAAAATTAAGGGGCCCCTGAATAATTGTGGAGATAGATGAAAGTCAGTGTCGTAACGAAAAGAAAATACAACGGGTGGCGCATGATACGACAGAGGTTTTTTTTTTAAATATTTTTTATTCTAATTATTTGAGCTGTTTATTTTTTTCTTATTCTAATAATTTGAACTGTTGAATTAAACACATTCGGTATACAAAAATTTCTAATTATTTGTGGAATTTATAAGAGAGTAAAAATAGTAATTATTTGAACTGTTCATTTATTTTTTAATTGTAATTATTTGAACTGTGAAAATAAAAAAAATTCTAATTATTTATATTGTTTTTTTTTTCTTAAGTAAACAACTCGGCATTTTATTGAAAGGGTAATTTTTCGCCTCGATACCGCTCACATCAGACGATTTATCCCCGAACTCACAATAGGCCGGACGCCCGGACCCTATCCGTACAGGTTAACCTCTTCTTTAATTAAAAATATTATTACTACTAATTTCTGTAACATGTAAACAAAGAGCAGATGCATATATTATGAAACCTCGAACTTAGCCACACGTTATTAGCGAAACGAAACTGGGTGTGTACATAATATATTTTTATAAAAACATTCAATCTAAATATATATACATATATATATATATTAAATGGCAGTTCATTTTTCTAAATATTTTTTATTATTACATCATTGTTTTAACTAAAATAGTTTCATGACAAACTGTTGTTTGTACATAAAATATCTTAATCTATATATCAATACAATAGCGTGTGTGTGTTTTCTTCCGAGTGCCTGTGGTTTAATTGTTATGCCTTTCCATTTCTTGTAATAAATCATTTACCAAGAATTCCTCATCAGTTTTGGTTTCGGTTTCGATTATAGCTGTAAGAACTCAAGTTATATATACAAACATTCTGTTTTTCTTTATAAGTTTTGGTTACGGTTTCGATTGAAGCTGATGCACACAAGTCATATGGATATATTTTTATTTTGGAAATCACAGGTTAATAATATATAAGAATGGATCGAAAATTGACTCTTCTAGTAATATATACGAAATCTACATAAATTAAAATATCCTATTTAAGCAGATTTTACGACCAGGCTATGCCGAGCGTACCTACTCACTTATAAACACACTTTTACAGTTTTAACAATAATATCAGGGTGTCTGCATTT
Organism: Euprymna scolopes; assembly: GCF_053919585.1. Lineage (NCBI taxonomy): Eukaryota > Metazoa > Mollusca > Cephalopoda > Sepiida > Sepiolidae > Euprymna > Euprymna scolopes. The sequence continues at coordinate 55,469,987 of NC_136499.1, read as the reverse complement.
ACGCTGAACATCCACAAACATGTCACCCTAAATATATTACATCTGAAAGAGCGCACTGTAGAATTTCCACAGGTCCCATTGGTTATTATTATTATTATTATTATTATTATTATTATTATTATTATTATTATTATTATTATTATTATTATTATTGATGTTGTTTTTGTTGCTTTTCCTGTGTTGTTATTGTTATTATTATATTTTATAATATTTTTATTATTATTATTATTATTATTATTATTATTATTGTTGTTGTTGTTGTTGATGTTATTTTTCTTATAGTTATAATAATTAAAATATATTAAGACACCTTTATTATCATACTATATTATACTATAAATATGCATTAAACATGTTTTGTCAAATGCATATCAAATCCAGAGGAATTACATACCATTGTATGACGCATTTAAAACGGACTTTTCAGCAATAATGAACTGGATTAAGAATATATGAATTTGAACAGACATGAAGCTTAACATCGATGAGGGATAGAGAGATAGATAATAAAGTGAAAGACAGGAAAATGGAGTGACTTCTGGGCCCTTCATTAATAACGTTATTTTTCTGCTTCCATCTAACTTCAATGAACCAACTGATGAGGAGCCACTTTGCTTGGCGAATGGACGGCAATAATGGCTGAACTCTTTTCTCTGTAAGTTTGGTGCGTTCGCTAAATCTCGTTTTAATAAGTACCATTTAGTCACCTTCTTTCAATCTATCTCGACATTCTAGCTAGCAGTCTTTGCTATATAATACTTATATATCATGTAATTTAAGCCCTGTGCTTATATACACCATTAGCACTAAATTGACTGACAAATTAATAGATCTCATTACTTATATGTTTAAATACAGTTGCAGTTTTATATAATGCTCACCCATTTATAACGTATTTATGTTAGACGGTGGTAAAATCAACAAAGAATGTTAAGTTAATTAACAAAGATAGCTAGATTGCATGATATATGGGCAGCAAAATTTTGAAGCAGAATATTATACAAATAGAAATAATTTTTCAATTTTTAATCTTCAAACATTCTAGTCGAGTAGAATAGTGAAATATTAAAATATGTTATTATTAAATTAAAAAAAATATATATATTCTAAAATCGATTTATTAAGTTTACTTCGCCTTCTAAGCCTATAAAATTGGAAATTACGTCTAGTTTGAACGCGTGAAACTTATTTAATTTAAACAATAGTTACTTCCAGAAGGAAGTCCTGTTGCAGCATGTATTTAATGTCTCGTTAATGACTATAACCAAAATAGCAAGCATAAATTAAAATATAGTTTGAATTACAAGTTTTAGATAGTCGATTGTATTATAATAAATTTTCTCATTCGCATTTTTCGGTTAATATGCGAATTTTATCCTTATAATATATGGTCATGGCGCTTTTTACATTTCAATTGAAATATAGTAAGGAAATCGTGTTTTAAAATTGCGATCATACTATAGAACGGATTGTTCATTTAACTTTTGACTTTCTTGATATATGCCATAATACGATTGAAATAATTAGAGTTGCTGATCTAGTTGTATTTACATTAAGTAGGTGCTTTATCTTTGTCGTAAAAATATCACACATTTTACGATAGCCATCTTTCAAAATAATAGTAAAATTGAATATTAAACTGTGTCTACACTTACTGTTTGATTTCGAAAAATGTACGAGAAAGATATTTGAGCGTTTTCCTCGCTTATTCTCAAGCTTATGAATGTGTATGTGAATCAATTTTCTATTTGGAGTTTGAATACCCTTTTATTGTAGATGGTGTGCGACATTTTCATCCGTAAAGCGATGCAACAACTGTTTTCCTCCGTGCCAATAAAAAAGTAGATAACAGTATGTTTATAGTGATGTTTGGGTCGAGATAACGATCTGACTTGTATTGTTCTTTAATGAGATATCCTACTCTATCTAAGAATAAGCATTATTTATAGTTGCTGTCTTGTGTACGAAGCTGAAAAAATGTAAGTTGTTTTTCTCAGATGGGAATAACGATCCAGTTTCATGATAATACTAAAGCGAATGATATTCAGACAAACTAAAGGTCAGGTCAGATAAAAGGAAAACAAATATTCTGTGAGGAAACTTGTACTCCAGGCAAAATGTCGACCGTATTATACTGAAATACAATAAGACATAATCATTCTATATATAATTCTGTTCTGTTTTTCATTGATTTCCACAGGTAATACCGAAAATAACTTAAATATTGACCTTGTTTCTTTTTCAGTATTTACAATTTTAGAAAGAGATTCTTGTACATTATTAGTTACGGACAAAACTGTGAATTAAATGATTGAACAAGCAGCATTTAATAGCAAGTATGAGCGAACAAATTAACAAAATTTCACGTGTACATTTTGTTTAAACTTGTTATTAGCTTTATTAAATAGAAACAAATTATAGCAGATGCGCTGACCTCTGCCCGTAAAAAAAAAAGATATACGTATACTGAGATAAGTTCGGGAAACAAAGTCCGGTGTTTGATATTCAGGTTTGTTACTTGGACCCAAATTAGGAACGAAAAGAAATCGGAGCACGAGATAGGTTTTTAAGGTGTATTAAAATAAAAGTACTGACGTAAGAGGGTGTATATTTCTCAGTCGAATCTCGGGAAAGAACCCCCTCGAGAGTACTTGGCTCTCGATACATATTGCATTTGGGTTAGTCTTTTAATGGACAAGTAACTGTTCCACAACAGAAATTAAGATATGAGAAGAGATAAAAAAGGCGTATGAATTAGATCTCGTTTATTTAGTGGTGGTCAGGGAAGGGTGTGACAATAAAAAATAACGTATCTCCTTTGTTAAATATTCTTGTGCTAAATGTCTGTAAAAATCCTTCGATGCAATACAAAACAAGCCGGTTTAATTTTAATTGTTGGCATTTTCAGATATGTTAACAGTCATCTCTGAACGCGTATACCATGAAATAGATAAGGCAGGTGAAGACAGGATTGGAACCATTGATATATCCAGAGCCTTTGACAAAGTTAGGCGCAAAGGGCTTCAGATCAAAATTAATTACGCATATACCATTCATTGGACAAAGCAGGGGATGTTAGAGCGGTAGCTCTAGATATATCTAAGGCTCTTGATAGGGTATGGCATGAAGGTTTTATCAGGAAAATCAGATCATACAGTATCATTGGACAACAACTTAAATAATTAAACCATTCTGAGATAAGAGAAAACTCCAGGTTATGCTCGACGGTCGTACATCTAAACAATATGATATAAACGCGGGAGTGCCTCAGAGGTCTATCCTTGAAACTTTATTATTCTTAATATTCATAAATTACCTCCCTGACAAAATTGTCTCTAAGATGGGTATATATGCTGATGATAACCCGCTCTATAGCAGGCACGACAGGAAAACAAATTAACACATATCTAAGGAAATGGCAGAAACACTAGAGGATGACCTCCGATCTGTAGTGAGATAGGGACAAAAATGGATGGTCACATTCAATGCTGCCAAGACTAAACTCGTTTCCCTCAATAATTACAAGACACCTTCTTTGCCACCAATAGCAATGGCCAAAGACCCATTTTCTGAAAGTACTTCTTTTAAACTATTCGACCTAACGTTCACAGGAAACATGAGTTGGTACAATTACATTGAATTCATTGCTAGGACCACTGCAAAGAAGGTAGGCTCTCTCTACCGTGCAAGAAAGCTACTAACACTCGAAAGTATCGTGTAACTCTATAAGCCACCATTCGCCCATGTATGAAACACTGTTGTCATATTTGGGCTGGGGCATCTGCTACTAGTCTCTCGCTAGACAAGGTTAAAAAAGAGTCGACAACTTGATAGGTCCTGAATTGTAATCCAAGGTTCAGCCTATGTCCCATCGACGAAATATTGCATCTCATTTCCTGTTCTACAAGTATTTTAATGAGGAATCCTCCGACGAGCTCTAAGCACTTGTAGCCCCTCGACGTAAATACTCCCGACAAACCCGACAAGCAGCTTAATCCCACTCTACACAATAGAGCTCCCTAGTTGTAAGAGAGCTTTCTACTCCAGTAGTTTCTTTCCCAGAACTGCTAGACTTAAGAATTCCCTTCCGGTCCCTGCTTCCCCAACTGTACTTACATGCAGAAGTTCAAGTGCAACGTGAACCAACATCTTGCTACCCAACTCCCTACATAGTACCTTTCTTTCTTATGCCCCTGATAGTATTCCCCTACATAAAAGTGGCAATACACCTTGGTCGGGGTGAAAATGAAATTAAAAATAAAGAATTGCTACGGTATAACTGGAGGATACTAAATATAATTAGATCCTTTTAAGACAATAGGACAAACCAAGTAGTCATTGATGAACGTACGTCATAGCAGCATAGCATTAATGCGGGAACGCCTCAGGGGTGGATCAGTGGACCACTTCTATTTCTCATATTCATAATATTGTGTCCGAGGTTGATATATTTGCTCTATAAACGCTATACAACGGTCTATAAAATGCATGGCAGCAGAACGGACGTATATAAATCTAAGACAATGGAAGACTCATTAGAAAATGCTCTCCAGACCGCAGTAGAATGAAGCCGCAAGTGGATGGTAATATTTGATTCAAGTAAGATTAATTTGATCTTTTTTAACAATTTCAAAACGCCTTTCTATGCATGACAAAATCAAACAACCTGAGAAACCTTTCTTTCCATATCCCAACCTTACATTTGCGCCAAATATGAACTTGAACAAACACATTGAGGACATTGCGAAAGCTGCTGCAAAGAAGGTTGGTTTAGTTTTATCGAAATAGAAGACGACTCACGCCTGAGTGTATTCTGTATCCTTACATGGCTACCATTCACCCACGCTATGAGTATTGTTGGCACATCTGGGCTGGTGCATCAACCACTAGCATTTTCCCCTTGGATAGGGTTCAAAAAAGCGTTTTCAATCTAATAGGTCCCACTTTGTCAATTAAGGTTCAACCACTGTCCCATCGCCGCAATGTTGCATCTCACTACCTTTTTTACAAATAGTTTAATGGAGTATTCTCTGATAAACTCGTTGCACTTCTGTCCCCATGGGCGTACATATCCCCGACAGACACGCTTACGAAAATATTCTATCTTTGGATTACCAACATCAGAAATGGAGCGAGTTTTCTGCTTTTGCTATGAACGTATCATAATTTGGTAGCATCATTGTCTTATTAAGGTACAAAATATTGGTCCCCCGACTCATCGGGGAGGGGCCAATACTTTCAGCGGCATCCGTGCGTCCGTGCTTCCGTACTCCCTTGTGTCCGTGCGTACAGGCTTCTGTGTGTTTGTTAGTATGGACGATTGCCAGATAGCCGTCTATATTTTTTTCTGAAGTTTTACAATAATTTGTATTTCATTAAATAGATGTGCACGGTAAAAAAAACGCCGCATTTTTTGCGAAAATTCCCATTGCGCTGCCAGGGGCTCAAAAGAGGTACAAAAAGTGCCCCCAAATGGCAGAAAATTACATGATTTGCCCCATAACTTTTGGCCCATCCATTAGATTATTTTAAACATTTTGCCAAAAGATGGGGCCCATTGTTCTTTATATAAATTCAGTATGGGTTACCCTGACAACATTTTGGTTCGCATCGCTCTGGAACTTTTAGGGCTAAGAAAACCTGCCTTTTTAGTGCGTTTTTTATATTACTCCCAAACTGTATATTTATGTCTATATAGTGGGGGTCCCTGATGCTGAATACCAATATACATGTCTTAAGGCGTGAACCTACACTGTTTGTCCATTTTAACTTTGATTCGGCGTCTTCAAGGGCTCCAAAGGAGTCACAAATGTCCTTAGATTTCAGCAACAACAACAACAAAACAACAACAAACGCACATTTTACTCCATAATTTTTGTCCCATCCATTAGATGTTTCTGAAACTTGGCGAAAATATTAAGGTGTTGGCCTTTCACATTTTCACATTCGTCATTTCTTCATTATTTCTTGCGGCGTTATCTCACATGCAACATCAGAGGGTTGTTTGAAGTATTGTATTTTCTCGCTAATTTTCCTCCGTGATATAAGAGTAATTAGACTCGTTTACAAGTATCTTAAACGGAATAGGGTTCGGCATCTCTTCATGTGGCAATACACACAACCATTGTTGATTATTTTCTTTATTTAGTTAAAAGAAATAACTATTAACCTGTACAGACTGCTTTACTTGTTGATCAACAAAATCAGTAGATTCACGCCAAAAAATATGTAGTATTTACATAGGCACCGCCAAAAATGGCCGCAAAATCAAGTTGTTGTTGTTTTTTAAAACGAAATTACATTTATTAAAATCCATTATTTCTGAGTAACTTTTTTTTTTCCAGAAAGATAAAACCCTGAATTTTATCATATAGAAAACAGAATAATGTAAAACTTTTTCTACTATTTTTAATTCAATTTTAAATGTTAAATTTTCCCAAAAAGTTAACAATTGACATTTTTTGTCTTGCACAAAAAACGTATTTAAATATTTAAAAAAAAGGGTTTTTGAAATAATTAATTTATTTATTTATTGTCTAACTAAGATTTAGGATGATTTTCTAAGAGAATATGCAAAAATATTATAATATAAGTACCGGAATTTCAAATAATTCCACTTATTCATATAGGTAACCAGATATTTCGCATCTACGTAGAGTTCAGATCGACTCTGTTTACGTTTTCGTTTTGATAATAAGAAAACTATGGAAGACCAAACAGGCCAAAAAAAACTTATTTTTCAGTGACGAAAATTTCAATGTATTATTAAGCTGAGGCTGGCCAGTACCAGATGGGTGACCATTTGTATGAGTTTGGTTTTTAATGTGTATGTGTGTGGGGGCTAGGCTCCCCAAAATGGGGGGGGCAATTTAAAGCAGAATAAAAAAAAATTATTTCAGCGCGTTTGGTCCACCGTAGTCGAAAGGCGGCAAACGTTTTCAAACGGGATCGAAAAAAATGATGCTATTTTTAACACAAAGGGCACAATATTTATCGAATGTTTTTTTTCTGTATCGATTATTCAAAGCATGCCCTGTTTAATAATGGTCATGCATTATTCGGCTCGCTAAAAAAAAATTGTTAATTTATTTATCAAAAATTTTAAAATGGCTTTTTTCGTATAAATATTAAAAAAAATTTTTTTTTGTTTTGCTTAACTTAAATTAATTATTTTACTTAACATATTCACCGAATTTCACACTTCAAAACTCAAAAGCGGGATAATTAAACACAATCGAAGTTCTGATATTCAGACGTCAAAATAAGGTATGCAAACAATTTTTTTTTTTTTTTTTTTTTTAATCTATAATTCTGTCCGTTACAACAACACAATATGTTTTGTTCAGTTTCAGATGATTATTTTAAGCATATTTGTTCCCACTTCAAAACAAGGGGGGTTTTGTAAGCAAAAAAATATATATATATAAATATCGTTTATGAAAAATAAGTACACTGTTATAAAGTTCATTCTTCTCCTAACAATCGCTGAAAATTTCGTATTGATCGGATAATTACCTGATTTTTGGTAGATTTTTAAAAAGACGGTCCGTCAAAAAGTACTGACCTGCCCCCCCCAGTTTTGGCGGTGCCTATATTTACATTATTAAATTTACTTTGCCCCATACGATTTCTCTTTTAATTTTATTATTAATTGTCATGCGTGTTTAATAATAAGCGTACTATCGGCACTCGGTTTAAAGTTACACACATGTTTATTTTCTAATTATAAGACAAACTATCGATATTGTACAAGTCCGGCTGACTTTTGCCATCCATCAAGCATGATTTTCTTTATGTAGATTTATTAATCCTTATAATACATTTTATGACAACGTGTTTTTCTTGAATTATACGTACGTTATACCCCGCTTTAATTATGTTTTAAAAAATTACGCCATTCTGTTTTAAAAGCAAAAGTTAGACCAGAAACAGTTGACTCTATTATGTCGCTGCTATCGTAATAAAGATTTTAGCTATTCCAATGTGATCTGTTCCTGGATCTTAAGAACTAATAATATGTAAATAATATGTTGCAGAATAAAAGAAACGTTTCCTATTTTTTTTTAAATATGAAAATTATAAAATGAAAACGGTCTGCGATCCTAAATGACAGCAAAGATAATAAATAAAGCAAAAGTATGTAGACTAGTATAATACAAAGATAAGTCATTAGAATAACATTTTAATGGAAGAAACTGCAAATAATATCGATTAAAACGCGTAAGATATTGATAAATTATCAAGTGGAAACAAATAAATGTAGTTCCAATTATTGTGACCTCAATCCATTTACAGTAAAAATCTGACATGAATGTTTGGAAGTCAAGCACACCCTTGCTACAAGTAGACACGTCGAATTTAGTCGACACACTACCTTAAAGCGCGATGAAAGAGAGAACGTATTATATCTAAAATACTGTATGAAAATATATGTATATATGTGTGGTTATATATACATACACAGATATATATATGTATGTATATATATATATATATATATATATATATAATTATACATATATCAATTGCATCAATAAAATGACACTTCATCGCTACTTCCAACATCATATATATGCTTGCGTCAGGTTTAGTCAATGTGCCATATCATTTCAATATTCTGTCTTAAATAAACTTAATATTTGTTATATAAAATATATATATTGGCAACTATTATTTATATAAAAGTAGGGGAACCCTAAGGAAGCAATCCTGAATTGTTTTTATTACTGCCCTGATCTTAGTAGTTTAAAGCTGATGAACGTTAATAATATTAATGCATATACACCATACTTTTCACTCTCTCTCTCTTTCTCTCTCTCTCTCTCTCTCTCTCTCTCTATATATATATATATATATATATATATATATATATATATATACCGTACATTTGGGCTATTGCGCAAAATCAAGGGGTAAATGCGTCAATTAAAAAGTGCTCTTTTATGCGTTGTTGTCAAAACTTGGCCCAGTAACCTGAGACTCCAGCGCAATTACCCCAAAGTAGAGATTTAGTATATATATATATATATATATATATATATATATATATATATATATATATATATGTAAATATATATACATATATAAATATGAATGATATATATAAAGTTATATATGTATATATACATATACATATATATATATATATATATTTATAGCGTTAGAAGTATGATGTATATATATATTAATATATCTTGTGAACATTATATATATATATATATATATATATATATATATATATATATATATATAATAAAATATCCACTTACTAAGTGTCTCCCTTTCAGATTAAATATGGTTTAACTATTTTTCCAAGTGTTTTTACATGTTTTATTCACTATTTTCCATTTTATATATATATATATATATATATATATATATATATATATACATATATATATATGTATTTAGATATATATATATATATATATTGTTTTATATATAAATATATATTTATATATATTGTTTTTTAGTCACATTATTGAATTACATAATATTTTTTTATTTAATTAATGTATACGTCTTTATTTTATTGACTCTGTATGATTTATTTCATTTAATTTGTTTGAATATTATCCTGATCTTTTAATGCCTTTTTTACAAAGTGACAACCAATTATTCCTCTGGCCTTGGCCTCGCTGTACCTGACGAAGGCCAGAGGAATAATTGGCCGAGACGACGTGATAAAAACAACTTGGGGATTAGGATAATAGTCTAAATAATTTAAAAAATACATTACTTTTTTTAATTTTAAAATAAAAAGAACGAAACGGTATGGGACTCTATCAAGATGAAAAGAAATGGCGGACAAGAAAGAGAAATTACCTGAAAGAAAGAAAGGCAAACGACAGTTTAGAAGAAACAGATAAAGAAACGGGGAAACAGAAATATCAAGGCAGAATTGCCGTTGTGTCTTTAATTGCGGCAGACTCGAAAATATAAAGATAGAGAAACGAAGCAAATGGATTAAGACTGCTGTAAAATAGTATTATTTGACGGCAATAAGACCGGGTGGCAAATCCTGCTTTAATGACGAAACCAAACGATAAATATCATAAATAAAAGAACCAAGAAAAGTTATCAATTCTTCCACTGTTGTTAAATGAAAAAAAAATGCTTCATGACCAACATAAGTAATATAGAGAGGCTAAAAATAAATAGGTGCTACGTACCGACATTTTAGCAGACGAGGCAGAGACAGAGAGATTAAAAATATGAACGGTCTAATAAACGGTTTCACTGGTTACAGAGGCATGCTGGGTAGACCGGAAGAAGTGTCCTTCACACCAGCGAAACTTTCATTATATTGATTGTTCGAATAATCTCGATTATTCCGAATAGTGTTTTCATTTCGATTTTTCTTTACCCGATTTTCGAGCGATATAACCTTCGACTTTCTGAGGTATATGTTTTCGAAATCGTGAATTTTCTGTTGAATTTATGTATTTCTCCACGAAATTTGGAACAAAAAAATTGTTTATGCCATGGCTGTATTATGTTCTCATTCTGTTAGTCATGGTTGTGTAATTTGTTCAATATACTTAACTGTTATGTTATGTGTCGTCCCCACTCAGGATTTAATGTTCATCCCGCAAAGGAATGTAAATTCCTAATGAATTTTTTAGGTGCATTAACAAATGTACTGTCCACAAAAATCAGAAAGAAGTGATTTTCTGGAAATTGCTCGTAATAATATATGAAATTACTTGATGTGGGGACAGAAATGTATTTTAACTTCATATTTAAATAGTTCTACTAACAGAAGGAGTATAACCAGTTTACAAACCGTGTACATTGCTAACACATTTTTGCTATATGGAAGTGATAACATGCGTTCCTCGCATTTATAGACGCATTTATGTTTTACTATTTAATTATGATTCCACAAAAAAGTTAATGGTCATGTATAACAAAATATAACACCGTGAAAACTTTGTTTAATGACACCTGTTTACTGTTCACTAGACGAGTGTATGATTGCCTTATGAGAGTGCATCTGATTAATTACTTCCTCATTTAATACGCATTACGATTTAGACAATTCCGCAACATGTATTTCATTTTCAGAAGGACTGATCGGGCCTAAATAACTTAAGGACTGTGATCTATCAAAAATGTTGATGACGAGATTTGACCGAACTTTTAGAATTCGACTCGCAATGTTTTATATTTAACTTGTATCCATCACGACAACGACACATCACCACTTGACATGAAAAAGCTACTAATTCTGACTAAATCTACAGAGCCAGGATGTAAAGAATACCAAAGTGAAATATCTATCCATATCTTATTATAATTTATGGAGGTAAGTCCGAAACCAGGAAACAATGTGAAAAATTCAAAAATATTGCTCGTAAAATTATAGCATAAATTTATAAACCTTTTTAGCATCTAGGAATGTCTACAGTTAAAAGTGTTCTTTATTACTTGCTAAATTAATTAAAGGTATTTACATCGAGAACCGAGAGAAAATGCGACGAGTTCTTCAAAGCAAACTCCATTAAATTACTTGTAAAACAGGCATAAGGTTGCAATAGCCTAGCGATGGATTACAGTTGGTTATAATGCGTGATTTATAAGTTTACAAACTATATTGACTAGTTTTCTAAAAGGATTGGGACTATTTCTGGATGACGCAAATTTGAACTGACACCAAAAATCTATAAAGTAGCACATGATACAATGGTTTCACATAGATTTTACTAATATTTAATACTCCTAGTACTAAAGAATAGGCTATTTGATGTTATCATACGTGCTCAGATTTTGTGAGCAAACCGAACAGTCCTATATACAATCTGTTAACTGTAATTTAATAACTGTTGCAATCACACTATCGAACGAGAAGACAGCATTTTTCCTTGATTGATCTTAGGCTCGTGAGAATATAGGCAGAACACTGCAGTTTCATTGTTTTGTTCTTATGGCTACAACGCAAAAGGGACATTTTTTTTATGTTGATATGATTATTTTGTCCAAGTAATTAAAAGGAAATAGTAGGAAAATCGATAGAAAACTCAACGAGATAAACAAAATCTTAAATCTGAACCGATCAGCAAATAGCTATAAGGTAACTAATAAGGCCTCGCCTAAACTAAATACATCGAATTCTTATCAATCACTTATGACTGTTCTCTAGGGTCATACTTTATTATTTTCCAGCATATTATTTCTCGCGGATTGTGAATATTATTTCTATGTGCCTTGCTCTATACTTACTGTTGCGAAATCAAAAGAAATAGAATAAACAAACCGTAGCTGATGTGTTCGCGAGGTATGCACCTCGGCTGGAACCATAAGATTGTTCAATGTTTACCCAACAAAATAATTATGGTGCAAATAGTCAGGTGTATATAACAAATTCCAACACTTAGTTAAATACGATTTTACGCTTTTTGGTTTGATTCATAATAAAATACTTTAATGGTCACCATATATTTTAAATAACAACAAATACTATGTGGCTGAATTAGTAAGGGAAGGTTAATAACCATTACTTTTAATTGTTTCGATTTTTTACTTATATTGAGAATTATTTCTATAATTAATCATCAACCCTTATAATGCACTCAGAATGCAACTGAAAATTATTTTAGGCATTTGGCTGGCTATTTGTGAGACACCGGGAGAATGCTTATCCCTTGTTGATTACGAAACGTTCAATTTGCTATTCAATGCCTATTCCCACGTTGACATAAATATTCAAGTAGTTAAAACAGCTAAATAAGTAAAGCTTTAAAATAAAATCATGGAACATTACACTTTCTTGAAAAGAAGCATTGACGTAAATTTTCAACTAAAAGTATGAAAAAAATATTACCTTGTAAATTTCCAACTACCTTATAACCATTATAGCTTTTTCCTGGCAATGCGTTTTAAATACCAAAGCAAGCGAAGAGGACGATTTGAGTTTTATAATGGTATATACACTTATATATATATATATATATATATATATATATATATATATATATATATATATTCAAAACGGTTAGACCATTATCTGAAACGTAATATTTATTTTCCTTAATCATATCTGTTTAAAATACGCACCCTGTTCCATATATCCTTATAGAAGTTAGATACGCGGTGATATTTGTTGTATAAAAAGCAGTTTTACATTTTGGTTTGCCCAGCTAAAAGTCGAAAACACAAACAAACGCATAAATAGTTTATATATTCCAAATCAGAACTGCCTTGTATAACTAATGTTCAAAATTAAAAATTGATAAATAAAATTTCTTCTTTTTGGAGTTAAGTACAATAGTTATTTTTTTTAAATTTACAGATTAATCTATTAATAAAAATAGAATGTCTTCTTAGTATTATTATTTTCAGTGCATTAAAACAAGTAAGAGAAGAAGTGAATACGTCGAGGGAGGGATGAAGAAACGTCTGATACAGGGAAATGAGTTTGGGAGAAATAGAAGGACAATGGTTTTTATATTAATATGTTACCCACTATTTTGAACGTTTTTTAATTGGAGGTTCTATCTTCAAATTGTGCCTACGCGTATTGTATAAGTCATTATGTATACGCCATTATATACATTTTAACTTACTAAACCAAAATGCATAAATATATAAATAGGAAAAATCAATTAAAAACCGTAATTATTAACTCAATGGAACATAAGACGAAGCATTGCACCTCATTATAATTGAATCCAGAAACGTTACATCAGCACAATTCAAAGGCGTACGGTTGAATAGAAAGGGGCAGTTTTATGCTAATTTTTTTTTACACAGTGATCACCACTTATCAAGGCCCGGAAGCCACTCAGGGATAAGGGTTATTGTAAGTACATTACGTTAGTATAGAGATTTGATGAAGTGTTTACTTAAGGGGGCGGTTCATTAGGAATTTGTTAACGTTGGACTTGAACACATCCAAGTTGTAGTCCGGTGGGAAGTAGGCAGACGGAACAGTTCCACAGGCGTGCAGTTCTAAGAAAGAAGCTTTTTTCATGGAATCCGCGTTTTGATTTAGGCACAGATAAAGAGTGGGGGAAACTTTTCACAGTGGATTCAGCTAGACGGGTGTTTTTCGTGAAAGATTGGCGAGGGGGGACCAGGGATTGGAGTTCAGACGAGCACCTGTCATGAAAATAACGATAAAACAAGGATAGTCTCACAACGTCTCTTCTGTGGGAGAGGGGTTGCAGGGTAGAGAAAAGGGCATCCCCCACTAAACCACGAAGTCTATTTTGTACTCTGTCAAGACAGTATAGGCAGTTTTTGGCAGCTCCTGCCCAGATCTGGCAACAGTATTCCATCCTCGGCCGTACTTGGCTTTTATATAGATAGAGAATTGCATCAGTAGTGAGATATCTTCTGGAGCGGTAGAAGGATCCCACCATCTTGCCAGCGACCTTGGCAACAGACTTGATGTACGTGTTCCATTTCAGATCAGGAGTAAAGGTCAAACCCAGAAGCTTGTCTAAACACGGGGCCTCACCCAGACGAGAGTCATCCATCAGAATTGATGCCAGATGGGGATCAGAGCGTTGATGATGTAAGGATAGGAGTTTGGTTTTGGATGCATTAAAGGTAACCAGCCACATCTTCCCCCACTGAACCACGCGCTCGAGGTCAGAGGAGAGAGAATCAGAGAGAACTTTGTCATTTACAACCTTTGATTTGTTGCCGTAGATGGTCGTGTCATCAGCATAGATGTCAACGAATGATTTAAGTATGTGTTTAGGGAGGTCATTGATGTAGATCAGGAAGAGAATTGGGCCCAGGATTAACCTCTGAGGGACTCCAGCATTTATATTGCAGGCCTCCGATTTTTGTCAATATACCACTACTCTTATTAGCCTATCGGAGAGAAATGATTTAATGATTGAGAAAACATGTCCAGTTATACCGTAGCTGGAAATCTTGTGAAGTAGACCCTTATGCCATACTTTGTCGAAGGCCTTTGATATGTCAAGAGCAATTGCCCTAGAAAGGAAGCCTTTGTCAAGAGATTCACTAATCCTGTGGGATATAAACGTCAGCACATCTGCGGTAGATCTTGCAGAGCGGAAACCATATTGTGTGTCACTAAGAAGGTTATTCCTGCTGAGGGGGTTGACTATTTCTCTATTTAATATGGATTCCAGCAACTTACTCATAACACACAGGAGACTTATTGGTCTGTACTGAGAGGGAGATGACTTGATAACTGAATTCTTAAATACCGGGCAAAATGATGACGTCTTACAGTGAGTCGAAAAGCACTAATCCTTAAGGCAGCGCTTAAATAGTTTCGTAAGTATGGGATAAATTTCTGGTTGAACCTTTTTAACACGATAATTGGGATGCCATCAGGGCCAGTTGCTTTACTTGAATCTAGGTTCTTTATTAGCTTGGCGACCTCATGCACGGATATTGTACGAATTGCAACATTATTTGCATGCAGAGATATCTTACGATTCGAGGTCGAAACGTATTGAGACTAAAATCGAACATTCTGATAAATTGAAGTAATAATAGACAAATAAACATAAATCAGAGAGCCTGCTCTACCCGCAGATGTGCCAGAACAAAAAAGGCCTGAACAAAAAATACAAGCGGACTTGGAGACATTGGAATCAATATGTGATTGATTGAAAGCGTCAAACCCAGAGCAAAGTTTAAAATAAACGAACACTTCAGGTTAAATGATCAAATCCTAAAAAAAAGTCATTATAACTCCTTAATGATATCAGCTACATATACATTAAATTGAAACAGAAGAAACCTTTTCTGAGAGGTATCACAACGTTTCATAAAATTTCCACCATCAGCACCACAAAAAATAAAATAATATACACCCATGCGCATATGGATTTTTTCTCACTAAACTCAATAGTTAGTGCAGAATTGGTCGAAAATAGAGTAACACAAGAGAATGTACAAGATAAAGCTATACCTACCGGACCTAAGCTAGAAAAATTATGAGATTAATTAAACTAAATTGAGACTTTTTTAACATTCAATTGTTAAAGTACATGAACTGTCAGTTTTAGTAGGAAATCAATTATAATCATATATTGTTATGATTAATTAATGATAATCATATATTGCTATAATGTACAATACTTTTCAATGTTATCAGTAACAACGCGAAGAAACATAACCTGTTATTACCAGTGAGGAATCGCTGACCGTTACTACTCTGAAATACTCTAGTGCTCAAATAAACGAAACACAATTACTATTACTACAACTACTGCTGCTAATACTTATACTACTACTGCTACTACTAGTACTAAAATAATTATACTAATAAAATCATAATAATAATGCGTATTGTAAATTGAATAGAAATTTCAAGTAATCGCATACTCGATGTCTATGACCAATTTGCAAGTCTGCAATGTTTATAGCTTTATTTAATATATGTTTAATTACTTAAAAAAGAATTAGCTTGTTTCTTCAAATAATTTTAAATTGCTTTTAGAGGAACTTTCAATAGTGTTCGTTTTACATTAAGTTGCAGTTCGTAGATCCACATAAATCATAAACATTTTTTTTAATTTCATCTATCTTTAAACATAGCAGATATAAATATAAGTTTCATTTAGAATGAACTGAATTTAAAACAATATGCCCTGAGAAATAGCAAAATTTTTGGAAAAAACACAGACGGTTAGACGGGTCATTAGCGGATATGGGGAAGATAGACAAATACATTCATATATCATTAAATACGAAGTTACGCTTAGAAATTCTAATGTAAAAAAAGATTCAACCTAAAATCTACACTAAAACTTCCCCCACAATTTACAGGATTTGTTCTTCTACGTTAAAAAATTGCAGATATTGAAATCACTTTACTTTTTTGTTTATTGTATTTTTTTTTTGCGAAACTAACATTGGCACAACTGGTTATTTAATCTAAATTTCTGATCAAATACTATTCAAACTTAACCACCAAACATAACCCTTATGACCGCCACGTGCATACACAAGCAATAGCTTCCTGTGCGGGAAGGACCTTATTTACAGAAGGTTCAAAGCTATTCTATTTTTACTTGAAGTAGAACTTACGCACAATATCGTTATATATCTGCTGAATCTCATCCTCACGACGACGGAGTCACTATCGTTGAGAGTATCACGGAACAAATCGACCACATCCTGACTGCCTATCTCTCAGCCAACATTAACGTCAATCTTGAATTCAAGGCCTACAATGTGAAATAGCTGATCCACTCAAATAAGATTATTATGGGAAGTTCTCTCATGATATTTCATTCCACAATGGACCAGATATTTTACGATCCGTTCGCGTACTTGATGTCTCTGACCAATTTGCAAGTCTTCTATATATTTTACTCACCAGCTGCCCTGAAATGTACTCATCCTTTGTTCTGTCACAGCTAGGATGTTTCGAACATTTGGTTTTCTAAGTTAAAATCGAATCTTGCAGTAACAACTTTTATGATGCCCTTCTTTAAAACCCTGTGTAACATTACTCTATTGCCGACTGAAACAGTTTGTGTACGTAGATATTAGATATAAAGTTAGTTCCATGTTCAACAAAGGAAGTATCCACCATAGAATATGGCTCGCAAATAGTCACAAGAAGGACAAAACGAGTGATAACAGTAAAGAACATGTATTGCATGAAAACAACGGAAAGGTGACAAATGAAAATGTTGGAAATTCACCGAGCATGCGATGGTCGCTCTGGCATTTGATCCTCTCCCGGGAGAGCCATGAGTTATAGTTTATATAGACGATGGATTAGTTCATTTGCAGGGTGGTTCCCCCACAATTGCATCATATTTTGCGAGCAATTCGCACATACAAAAACACACACACAAACACACACACACACACACACACACACACACATATATATATATATATATATATATATATATATGCATATATATATATGTATGTATGCCATCTAAAAATTTTAACTTAAACTAAATATCAAACCGTGTTAACCCATTCAATGTATTGCTGTCATTGCACATATATTTCAGTATTTTAATTATTTTAATCTAAAAGGACGTTTAAAAACTAAAGCTGGTATACGACCGCTAGCAATAACTGCTGAAGCTCATTAAAATCATGAAAATGTCTTTCGTTCTAACTATGAAATCTATATTAGCTGAACAAAGGCTATTTTATTACAAGTTCTGACCGCTAAAAACAGTGTTCTAGACATACTCCAATCATAATGAATTGTACCAAGGTGATTACCTCAGCATTCAACGGGACCAAACCATTTACAAAAAACTTTGTATAAACTACACCTCATGTGATAATAGCAGCCTATCCTTTTACTTTCGTTTCCAACCTGACAATATCCTGAGCGACAAATATATATTCGTCTCAAATATCTCTAAAATTATCAAGAAATTTTATTTTAGAACATTAATTCGCCGTTACAACATCCAAATCATTATGCTAAAAAATACACGCAGAACTACATCTAATAATAACAAAGTGTTCAAACGCTGCCTTAAGGGAAAGTGCTTTCCAACACATTGGAAAACCTCTACAGTAAAAATTCGAAGGATCTGTATTCTGCATATTAGTACAGATCGCATAATGACAATCGACCTTATAATGACCATATTATATGTTAAATCACCTACTAGCCTGTAGACTTGGATCGCATCGATTTAAATGTATTATACGTTTAAAATAATCACATGGTCTATACACCTATATAGAAAGAGAGTAGGAGTAAGTGATAGATTTACACATACATAAAGAAATAGTCATCCACACCAAATATTTCATCACGTATCTTCACTGTTACTATGCAAGAACCCATCCAAAACCATAAGCAAACCAGCAGTCAGTAAAATTCAGTAGTTTTATCCATAAAGCCAATACGACAGGCGCCGCCAGCAATACTATCTTACAATACTTATACAAAATTGACCGACATTTTCACTGTGTTAAATATGTTAATGTACAGAAAATGCTGCATCTCCGCTAACGACGTCACACGCGATATAAATTACCAAGGGCATTTGACATGTGAAAAAGGCGTTTATACAGAATTCTCTTCTCACATATAAACAGACTGTTTCATTTTCTTAGAGCTAGTGAAGATTCGGGTATACATATACTTAATATCTTTTTTAAAAAGAAATTAAAAATAATATAACGAATAATAAGAAAATTTGTTGTTCCAGCGCTCCTTAATAGCTAATCAAATATATTGGATTTAAAATAAATACAAACTATTGTTTCTAATGCAAAACAAATGTACTATATGTTTTGATAGATAACTTGATTTTTTCTGTTTTAAGTCACTAAGATAAGGGTATTGAAGTGTAAGGTTAATTGATTTTTTTTCTATTTAACAACGCTTTATATTGAGGAGCTGAATTTAAAACCGACCTTGTGTCTACCTATGCCATTTTGGAAGGTACATCAATAGTCACATATATGAATATATATATATATATATATATATATATATATATATATATATATATATATATATATATACAAATATAAACAGCCATGAAATGTAAGAGACAGGATTTTTATGCTTATGTGCATCCATAAGGTACTTAATAAATGAATTAGTTAGAAAAAAGGAAAACTTGAAACTACGATAAAAATATTTGTAAAACTCTAGAAAATGAATGTGACGTGGGGAAAGAAGAAGATCAAAAGAGTTTATAAAATCGTAAACAAGTCTGAATTGCCTTGCGCATGATCGATTTCTTCAATTACTTGCTTAATACTCTTCAAGCGGAAGAACATTTGATTGCAGGTTTTCAATTCAAAGCTTGAAATAAATGAACGAACTGTATGACTGAGGAATTGACAGAACGGACGAAGCCGCGACATTCGTTGCGATGTTGGTAAAAAAATGGAGATGAAGTTTCCAGGCTAGCAGATAAAAACAAAATATTTTTCGTTTTTAAAAATAAAGAAACAATTCCAAACCAATATATATATATTAATGTACGCTTGCTTCATACATTGCTCTGCATATTTCTGTCTCCCTATCTCTTTCTCTCTATCTCAGTATTTCTCCTCTCTCTCTCTCTCTCTCTCTCTCTCTATATATATATATATATATATATATATATATATATATATATATATATATATATATATATATATAATGAACTCTCCCGTCAATTTCGACGCATGAGGTTCCGCCACAATAACTAAGTTGCTCGTAGATCTGCACAGATGATTTGTTTGTAGGGTTAAAGTCTTGCAGCAGAACAAACAGCAAGTTTAGGTATTACTGCTGACCAAATGTTTTTACATCAGAGTTCTCTTCTCCTTGATGTATGCACGAAGACTTAAAGTTAATTTGGCTGTTGGAAAACTGCTTCTGTTGTACCAGTATTCAATAATTCTGGCGAAAGGACAGGCCCATCAAATTATCGCCCCATTAGCCTCCTCCCACTTTTTGCCAAAATATTTGAGACCATAATTAACCATGCTCTAGTCCATCATCTTACAGATGCTAAACTACTGACTGACAAACAATATGGATTTAGACAAGCCCGTTCCACAGCAGACATCCTAACTGTGATCTCTGAACGTATATACCATTCACTGGACAAAGCGGGGGAGGGCAGAGCGGTAGCTCTATATATATCTAAGGCTTTTGACAGGGTATGGCACAAGGGTCTCCTCAGGAAAATCAGATCATACGGTATCACTGGTAGAATACTTAACATAATTAAATTCTTCTTAGATAAGAGAAAAAATCAAGGTTGTCCTCGACGGTCGTACATCTAAACAATATGATATAAATGCGGGGGTGCCCCAGGGTTCTATCCTTGGACCTCTATTGTTCTTGATATTCATAAATGACCTCCCCGACAAAATTGCCTCTGAGATGGGTAAATATGCTGATGACACTACACTCTATGGCAGGCACGACAGGAAGACGAATGAACACATTTCTAAAGAAATGGCAGAAACATTAGAGGAAGACCTCCAATCTGTAGTGGAATGGGAACAAAAGTGGTTGGTCGCGTTCAATGCTGTCAAGACTAAACTAGTTTCATTCAATAATTACAAGAAACCCCCTCTACCACCCATAGCAATGGCCAACGACTCTTTATCTGAGAGTCCATCTTTCAAACTCCTTGGCCTAACGTTCACAGGAAACATGAGTTGGAACTATTACATTGAAGGCATTGCCAGGGCCGCTGCAAGAAAGATGCGCTCTCTCTACCGTGCTAGAAAACTACTAACACCCGAAAGTATCCTGTACCTCTATAAGGCCACCATTCGCCCATGTATGGAGTATTGCTGCCACATCTGGGCTGATGCATCTGCTACTAGTCTCTCGCTCCTTGACAAGGTTCAAAAGAGAGTCTCAAACCTGATAAGCCCTGAACTGACATCTAAGCTTCAGCCTCTGTCCCATCGACGAAATGTTGCATCCCTCTGCCTTTTCTACAAGTATTTTAGTGGTGAATGCTCTGACGAACTGCAATCACTTGTGCCCCCACGACGTGAGCACCCTCGACAAACTCGACAGGCTGCTAAATCCCACCCCCACACTGTAGAAATCCCTAAATGTAAAAGATCTTTTTACTCCAATAGTTTCTTTCACCAGAACCGCCAGACTCTGGAATTCCATTCCAGGTCCCTGCTTCCCCAACAGTACTGACGTGCAGAAGTGCAAGTGTAACGTGAACCACATCTTGCAGCCCAAATCCCCACATAGTACCCCAGTAGTTGTTGTCCCTGATGGTAGCCCCCTACACCAAAGTGGCAATTTACCTTGTGTGGGGTGAAAATGTAATAAAAAAAAGAAAGTACGCACCTGGAAATTTGTACGATATGGAGCGGATCATACAGAGCCTAACCTGGTTAACTATTTGGTACTGGACAGGATCAACTTTGCTTACCTTATGTAATCTTGCAAGAACCGGTGTGTCAACGTTATTTTCATTTAATGACTTGACTAGCAAATTCTAGCATTGCTACAAATATAATTTGCTGACCTCTTTTGGTCCTCTGATGAGAAGAATAACAAGAATGGCATTCCTTGAAACTCCGCGGAATAAGCATTTTGTAAATTGTATTTGAAGTCTTAAGCCGAACACTAAATCTTGGTTGTAAAGTTCAACGTACAGTTTTAATTGTCTTCCTCTTCTCATAAGCTCTACTCTCTATTGTGCATTGAGCATTTTTATTTCGGTAAGGATTAATTTTTCTATATAAATACTGTTATTTATATTTGTTTGAAGTTTACCATTGAATATATCAGATAAACACTAAATCCCTTTGTTTTCCTTAATATATATATATATACATATATATATATATATATATATATATATATATATATATATATATATATATACTAGCTGTACCCTGCCACGCGTTGCTGTGGCTCAATTTGGGCTAATGGGAAACTCTAATAAAAAGAGAAAAGGCATGTTTCTTATATTCTTAGTACAGCAACCCACTCTAAAAAAAAATGAAAAAAATGGCACTCTTGCAGAATTTGATCCTGATCCTCAGGATTACCGTCAATCATGGCTTGGGCTCGACCAACAATCAGTGGATAAAGCTAACGTTGAAACGCTAAATGTTTTTTTTTCTTTTCTGTATACAAAAATGTGAGTTAGTAATTAATATCTGAGTGATGGGAGGGTTACTATACACAGATTCGAAAAAGTTGTCCAGGAACAAATGAAAGCAAAGAGAAGATAAGTTACATTTCTACCACACTGGATAATTGTTTAGTGTTTTTATGTAAGGT
Source organism: Euprymna scolopes (assembly GCF_053919585.1). Classification (NCBI taxonomy): domain Eukaryota; kingdom Metazoa; phylum Mollusca; class Cephalopoda; order Sepiida; family Sepiolidae; genus Euprymna; species Euprymna scolopes. The sequence continues at coordinate 55,447,288 of NC_136499.1, read as the reverse complement.
AAAATGTTTAATCGGCTGGAAAAACAGAAATGGTTGCAGACTGTTGAATACGGTAAGTTTGGGAAATTAAGTTGAAAACTAAAAACTATAAAATACAGTGTCAAAAACCCACCGAATATGTTACCATGACATAGACTAACATAATCGATGGGTTTGTGACAGTATTTTGTATAGTTTTTTTAGTTTTAACTCACTTTCTCAAACTTAACATAATCAACAGTGTCCGCCACCATGAGTATCTTTCAAATACACCGATACACACTGTTTTTCGAGCTGACTAAACGTTACATTAAATGAAAAGGGTTTGTATTAACAAATACAAAGAAGTTGTCAAATATGAATATATAACAAATAAATGTTATTAAAGGCAAGAAAAGTAAATGTTCTACCTAACTGGATAAGATTGTAGTGTTTTTATGTAATGTATAATGTTTAATAAGTTCAAAAACATGCAGTGTTTATCGGTATATTTTAAAAATACAAATGGCGACCGACTGTATCGAACAAGGAATTTTGGGAAAATGAGTTTAAACTAAAAATCTATACAACATACTGTTAGGAACTCACTCAATATATGTTACTGTGATGTAGGCTGACATATAATCAGTGGTTTTAAATTTTGATCGATACAGGAAACGACTTTTAAGAGTCCCTTTTAGTGATTACCTGGTTTGAGGATATTATACAACTAAATGGCAAATCTGCCCCCAGAATCCGGTATTATTTTACTTTAAGGCCCGTCTCATGTTCGTATTGAACGAAATATTTTATTGTAGATTTCAGTGTACTAAAAACAAATCTGCAAAACGTTTCCGTCGCAAAAAGAAAGTTTTCATGATATGAAGAAATTAGTTTTTCGAAAAGTGGATGATCACTTTTCGATTTAAATTCAACTTAGAATGAGCACCCTCTTTCTGGCCACCTGAGAGGGGGGCATTTTTTCTCTGTGTGGGGGGGTGTTTTGGCGGACGACCCCCCGCCCCTCCAACCAATTTTCGCAGGTAATTTTAAAGGATTTTCCAAGGGTAGAAAGGAAGCCCCCACCCCACATCGTGGCCACAAAGTGGGTTATCATTTTACGTTAAATTATTATGGAAAAGTGATCCTTCATTTTTTAACTAACATTTCTTCATATCTTGGAAACTACTCGTTTGCATTAATTATAAAGGTTATTTTCGTTTTCAGCGACCCCGAAAACATATAGGATCGGTAATTTCAAAGGAATATTCGAGGGTGGAGTAATTCGTCATATTTACCTTCTTTTTTTTCCAATAACGTAAGAAATGAAGAATTAGACAAATCTATGGTGCTAATGCACTTACCGATCCGTACTATTTTTTAAATCGTATTTCAAAGTTTAATTACAGTTTTTTTTATTATTATTATTCAATTGTATTCTAAATAATGTTAATGCTTCAGTACTGTTCCTTGTCTGCTTAAGTTTAATTTTTCTTTTTTAAATTGTTAGGTGAAAGTCCAGAATAATAAACACGATAATAAATGCGATCAAGGCTGCCAACCCCCAATATTTCCTCCTTTATCAGAAAACACGCTATGTGATATACGTATATCTGTACGTGATGTTGCCAAGCTAATCAAAAACCTTGATTCCAGTAAAGCAACTGGCCCTGACGGTATTCCAATTATAGTACTCAAAAAACTTCAATCTGAACTAGCGCCCATACTTACAAAACTGTTTAAATGTTGTTTTAAGGAGAATAGTTTCCCATCTCCCTGGAAAATTTCATCAGTATGCCCTGTATTTAAGAATTCAGGTGATCGCTCATCCCCCTCTCAGTACAGGCCAATAAGTCTCCTGTGCGTCATGAGTAAGTTGCTGGAATCTGTATTAAATAGAGAAGTAATCAACCATCTCAACAAAAATAACCTTCTTAGTGACATTCAATATGGTTTCCGTTCTGCTAGATCTACATCAGATGTGCTGACAGTTATATCTCATAGGATTAGCAAATCTCTCGACGGACGCAACCTTTCTAGGGCAATTGCTCTTGACATATCTAAGGCCTTTGATAGGGTATGGCATAAAGGTTTACTTCATAAGATCTCTAGCTATGGTATTGCTAGAAATGTCTTCTCAATTATTAAATCATTTCTTTCTGATAGGTTCATAAGAGTAGTAGTTGAGGGGCAAAAATCAGAAGCTCACAGTATTAATGCCGGTGTCCCTCAGGGGTCCATCCTGGGCCCAACTCTTTTCCTGGTCTGCATTAATGATCTTCCAAATCACATCCTTACATCATTTGTAGACATCTATGCTGACGACACTACCATTTATGGTAGCACATCTAAGACACTAAACGACCAAGTTCTCTCCAATTCTCTCTCCTCTGATCTTGAGCACGTAGTACAATGGGGTAAAGAATGGCTGGTTACTTTTAATGCATCTAAAACCAAGCTTCTCTCTTTACATCATCAACATTCTGATCCACATCTGACATCAATTGAAATGAATGGCTCTCGTCTTCAGGAGGCCTCAAGTTTTGACAAACTTCTTGGCTTGACCATTACTCCTGATCTTAAATGGAACACGTACATCAAATCTGTTGCCAAGGCCGCTGGAAAAATGGTGGGATCTTTCTATCGATCCGGTAGATATCCCACTGCTGATGCTATTCTCTATCTATATAAGAGCCAGGTACGTCCAAGGATGGAATACTGTTGCCACATCTGGGCAGGAGCTGCTAGAAAGGACTTGGCCTGCCTTGATAGAGTTCAAAATAGACTTCGTAGCCTCGTAGGAGATGTCCTTTTCTCTTCCTTACAACCTTTATCTCACAGAAGAGATGTTGCGAGTTTGTCTCTGATGTATCGTTATTTTCATTGAAAGTGTTCAACTGAGCTTCAATCTATGGTCCCCCCTCGCCAAACTTTCACAAGAAACACTCGTCTAGCTGTAAACACTATCAATAATTCTCCCCACTCTTTATCTGTGCCTAAACTTAAACGTAGATTCCATGAACAAAGCTTTTTTCTTAGAACTGCACGCCTGTGGAATTGTCTTCCGTTTTCCTGCTTTCCGGCTGACTACAATATGGTTGTCTTCAAGTCTAACGTAAATAAGTTCTTGATGAGCCGTTCCATATAAGTTATCAACTTTACCAATTTTTCATTACTAATGATTACTATAATGTCCAATTTCTACTGTACACTCTTTAACCATTATCCTTGAGTGGCCTCTTGGCCTTGATAATGTGGTGATGCCTATGTAAAAAAAAATCACCCTCTTCTCCCCATGTTTAGAATGGCTTTTTTTAAAAATAATAACGTTATTATTTCAGCACGGATCAATAAGTGCACGAGTACAAAATTTCTTTAATAAAGAAAAAAACATTCATATTGTAGAATAGATGCAAAACTCCCTCCCCATGTTAAGAATAGCTTTCTAAATAACGGTATTATTTCAACACGGTACCTTCTCTGCATAAGTACTATCTTTTGTTTAATTATTGTTAGGTGAAAATATAAAATAGTTACAGAACACTCTCCCTTTCCATGTTAAGAATGGCTTTCTTAATAGCGTTATTTCAGCACGGTACATTCTCTGCAAAAGTAGCATATTTTGTTTAATAAATTGTTAGGTAAAAGTATAGAATAGTAACAAAACGTCCTCCCCATGTTAAGAATGGTTTTCTAAATAACGTTATTATTCTATTATTATGGTACTTTCTCTGCATACGTACCGTGTTTTGTTTATTAAATTGTATGGTGAAAGTACAGTACTCATGCAGAGAGTGATCCGTGTTGAAATAATAACGTTATTATTTAAAATGCCATTCTTAACATGGGGACGGGAGGGTGTTTGTACCTAATCTGGATTTTAACCTTACAATTGAATCAAAAAACATATAATAAAACTTTAATTAAACCTGGAAATACGATTTAAAAAATAGCGCGGACCACTCTTTGCATTAGTATCAAATATTATTTAAACTGTACTTTTACCAACCAATCTTATATCGAAAAACAAAACAAAAAAAAACTCAAAAAGCAAGCGACAAACTTTTTTTTGCCTTATATAATAAAGAAAAAATGTTTAAATAAAAAAAATTGGAAGATAAACAAATGAATTATGTTTTTTTTTTACTTATCGAGTAAACAGAAAATGAAATCTTACGTCAATTCGTGGCTGTGAAATGAATCGAACCGGAAGTTCAGTTTTATCAACAGAACAGATTCGCACTTACGGTTACGAAAATATATTTATTTTATTTAATATTTTAATAATTCGCGAGGTAAATTTATTTTAATAACATAAAAACATCCCTCGACTTTAAAGATGGGTTGTCTGAAAATTTCAAATGAATTGGTAACGTAGAAATATGGTTTTATTCACTTTTAACGAACCAAATTTACATGTATATATATATATGTATGTATATATATATGTATATATATATATGTATGTATATATATAAAGATATATATATATATATATATATATATATATATATATATATATATATATATATATATATATATATATATATAAACGTATCCTATAGATAAACATGAAGAATATATAGATGGAAAGAGTTTACGTTACTTCGACCAAGGATATAATTATAAAATTTCAGCTATTCGTGTCTATAAATAAAAAAAAAAACATATTTCTTGTTATTAATAGTGAGCCATATCTCCAGATGATAAGAAATCTGTTTTTTAGGAGAAATGTGCAGCTGAAATTTTATAATTTTATTATACATACACATTACATTAAATTTAAAAGAGTTCTATTTCTATTGGTTCACTCAAAACCACGATCCCATGAACAAAGCTTCTTTCTTAGATGTGCACGCCCGTGAAACTTTCTTCCGTTTGCCTGTTTCCCACCTGACTATAACTTGGATGTCAAGTTTAACATAAACACATTCCTGATAAACCGCTCTCTTAAGTGAAACACTTTATCAAATCTCCATTACAAACGATTCCTCCGGTATTATCCCATTGATTACTGTACACGCAATAACCCTTATCCTCTTAAAAAATGGTGACCCCCGTGTAAAAAAAAAAATAAATTCCTGGCGCTTATGTGCTTTTTTTATTTCTAAGTATATGTACATTAATATGTGTATTATTTAATACTGTAGATATTTTACATGTGATTTACGTTTTAAACTAATAGAATTACCAGCCTTGTGTATTTCCTGTTCTTTTAGGATATATTCTCACTAAAATATCAAAGTTTACTTTATATAGTATAAATAAAGCGTAATATATTAGAAAATCTTCAACATTTAGATATCGCCGAACTACGCCTGTTATTAGTATGTTTTATATTTTACTTTGCCAATCTCACACCCTTATATTCCGTACACTTAAGAGATCCGCCCTTTCTCCAGCAAGTATCCAAAATCTAGATATATTTACTTGATTTCAAAATGTTCTATTCAACTTATATTGACCGGTCATTACGATGAAATTTCCAGAGATTGTTAAGGCTATGTGCTATACATATTATTTTCTAATTGAATATGTTGTGTGATTATAATATTTAACATATTTTTAGGTTTACTCAGCGTATTATCATCTAGTTTTAGTTTAATATAGGGTTGTATTGTAGATTATATTTTTATAAAGTACGTACGTGATAAGGATAAATGTATAAGTATGTTTTTGATTTGTAACTGAGTAAATACTATTGTTTTTTTTAATGCATCTTACTTTCAAATCCAGTAATCAATTTTCGTGTGTATCATATATATGCCAACTTGTTTTCTTATTAGAATTCTCTTTATTAATTTTAGTATACTTTTTTTTTTATTCTAAAAACTATGCTCAATTAATTTATTTCTCATATTACTACAAAATTATTTTATATAAAAAAGGCCATTATTGATGGAGATTACTTAATTACTATATACTTATATTGTTATCTGTTTTATTTTACGAGATTTAATTATCAGTTGCAAGTTTTCGCAATAGAAATTTCGTTAAACATTTTCTGAATTAATGAGTTTATGAAGATTGTTATTAGAAAATTTCTAATAGCCATATTAGGACATCTACTGAAGTAGATTCTGATTCGACGATCAAAGTATTGTACAGAGTGAAACATATGAGACTACACGTTCCTGAATATTTATTAGTCTTGGATTTTTTTTTTATCTTGCATGTAACTTTAATTTTTATAATCCATTTATGCATTTTTGTGCTGTACGCAAGATGGTACTAACATTTGTTAATCCATTTTATTTTGTATCTTTATAGATTATTTTATATTCTAGTGGAGCCGGAATATGTTTTATATAAAAAAAAAAAACAGTTACGACTGTTCTTGCTACATACCGGATTATTTGCCTTTCAGTAAACCGTGCACTATATGCCGTTTGAATTAATATAACGAATAATTAATATTTCTATTTTTTTATATTACCGATTACGACTACGTCATATGTTTATGAGAAAACACTATTTTTTCATGGCGAATATATTTACTTTTTAGTTGACAGAACCATTTTTAAATGGCTTGGTGGATTGCAATTAGTATATGGAATTTTTAAATGGTTAAAATAAAGATGAAAAACGTAGTTTAATCATGGTGCTGTGACATTAATTTGACTAATGTTCGTTTATTTAGTTTATGATGTTCTAAAAGGAATTCCTGTTAAATGAAACACCTGCTTTTGCCAATCACATTTGAAGTTCCATACGCTTAAGAAAGAATGACTGTTTCCCCTCGGCGCGTTTATATAAAAGGTTTGTGCTCGCATCGAACTGAAAAGAGCATCTCTTATAATACTTATTGAATCTTGAAGTGAACGCGTGGTAACATATAGGTAGATAGATTATTCAATTACATGCCCATCAAAGAAAGATAAGGTTTGACACGTATGGGGTTGTCACGGTACAACTTCCTAGTAAATGCATTTGATTGCCCGGCAGTGTAACATTTTGTGCGAGATAACATACCTGCCAAATAATGAAGTCAGGTTATTTTTAACGCAGGTTGACGAGATTATTTTCTTCGTGTCTTCAATACAAGCACGGGAATATTCTCAGCAGTCGATGACAAATATATAAGTGAATTCAAAACGTCTATTCTATTTCAGGTTCATAATTATCTTTGTCCATTTACCTATAATGTAATGTGTGTGGTTTTGTCTGTCGTGCTTGTCCACTGAATGTGTGTATTTTATGTGAGGGAAATAAGAGATGTATATGTTTATGTCAAGAAATCGTTAGCTTTTAATCAAATACAAACTACAACTTATGACTACATAATACGTTTATTCTCTAACTTGATATTCCCGAGAATAACTGCTTAGTCCATGAGACTAATCCTCGTGTTTGTTTATTTCGAAAATTAGAAAGTTTACTCGGTTTTCCCGTTGCGAAGCTATATTCAAAATTAACTGAATATCAGCATGGGACATCCATCTGAATTGATCAATGATGTTTACATAAACAAGCACGGCTTTGGCAAACCTACTTAAGGATGTGCCAGGTTAAAGTGAATAGTCACTTTGAGAAAATAAAGATATTCGATATCGTATTCCATGCGCGTGAAAGAAGAACTATAAAACGACGCGGAAACAAAAAATATGTTGCGTCATGAAACTAAGACACGGTGTTTTAATATTTCCAGATTTTTTAGATAAGGATTAGTTCCCGTGTTGCTTTCATTCTTCTGACACGATGCACAGTTGTTAGAATACTTGGAAAGATCAATTGTAAAAGTGATATTCTCCTGGAATTTGAAAGTTCAATTCTGACGCAACGAGAGCATACTACTCCCGGGTAATAAATAAAGGATCTCGGTTCGAAATTTTTTCCAGATTCCCGAGTTCGACGGAATCATTCACGAGTTCGACAAGATACACGTGAAGAAGGTTGTTGATAGATTTTTCCCATTTTGTGTAAAAGTTGATTTCATATTTAGACACTTAAGAATTAACTGATACCATTATATCTACAAATATAGAGAAAGTAGCAGGAATAGCTGACGTAGTCCGGAATTACATGAGAACACACAAATAGAGGGTGCCCCGAAAAAAACGGCCACAACTCTAATTAAGACCCGTTTCTCAGTGTTTTATCCGAATGAAACATCACATCAAAACACTAGGGTATTTGGCCTTTTTCGCTCCGTTCTACAGCATACGTTCTAGATGCCTCCATTTAGCTTTTGTGTTTTGGGGGTCACCCTGTATTCCATCCTCCCATAATTTGATTGCCATCCAGATAGGTGAACTCGCTCATTCTGTAATCAAGCCAAAATTGACTAATCTAGTTACGAATATTTTTCCGAAGTGTAATGAAAGGGTGTCAGTTATGCGACCTGCAATGACTTAGTCAACAATAAATGTAGTCAAAAATGCAGTGTAGAGAATCTACTGTAGATTTAATGTAGTTGTCTGTATAGTTCAAAATGCTAAAGTATCATGGTTTAAGTTTGCTCCAAAAAAAAATAAAGAAAAGAAAAACTATTCCGGATGCGCCCCATTCGTATAAAAAAAAACAACTGTCGATTTTATGAATTTATTTTTATATACTCACTTAAATTAAAGTAACATATACAAAATTATTAATAAGGTTTAATTGTGCTCTAAATTTATTTCGAAAGCATTAACAGTTAATTACATAGGCTGGGTATTTATTACTGTGCGGTGATTAAAATTCTCGAAAGCACGTGTAACGGTAATTTCTATAAAAAGTGTGAAATTTGGACAAAATCAGACTTCATATTGTAATCGTATAAATGAAGTACTTTCGTGTGAAATTTAAACAAACATCTTCCTAAAATTTTTCCGAGTTCATATGGAACGACCTTACACACACAGAAAGAGTATTTAATGTAATCGTAAAATCATAAATAGATAAATATTAGCTTTAATATATAGAGATTACAATCCAAACGTAAATAAAGAAAAGTGCTAATTCTTGTGCATTGTATTCGTAATTTATCGTGTTTTATGAGAGCGAAAACAAACATGTGTATAGCCATAGATTAGTCCTATGTTCGAATGTACGGTTAAGCCCGGGATGCGTTGAACGTGGATACGGATTTTCAGGTTACGATATGGAATACGATGTTTTTCCGGCATCTGGTTACTGTATTTGCCCCGTCTTACGGTGTTACTTATAATGTTATTTTTATTATATGCATGTGTATTATATACAATACTGTATTTTCTTAGTAATTTTTAATACGTAATGTATACAATTTGGCTTAGGTTCCGCCATACGACGATTTGACCTTACGATCTCAACCCTGGGACAGATTAATGCCGTATCTCGGCGTTCTACTCTATTAAACTGATGTGCTCCACTGAAAACTTATAAACATGTATGTATAATCTTACATGTACGAGGGCCTTTGTATATACGTCTAGAATACCTTTGTAGGCTTAGATGTATGATCACATGCTTAATGTCTAATCCTTCTATTTTTCATATTTCTCAATTATATTCTTAAACACTTGGGTTTTTCATAAGTAAAAAGAGAGGTAGCAAAAAAATAAAAAAATAGAATGCGAAAAGAACTATATGCTATTGCGATTACTTATTCTGATATATGTAGAATGCGCTGATATGTAATGCATGTACATTCTCGTTGATCGCTATATGTCTAATATTTATGACACTACTAGCAATCTTAGTAAATTAATTAACACGCTTATGAGTTCAATAAATTAGAAAGTAAGAAAACAACGACTAGTTTTTAACTACTTAAACTGAATTACACTTTTTGAATTATAGTCATCTATATATTAATACGATAGCGCGCTTGTTACTTTGTGTATCACGCTTACACCTTTTTACATTCGAGTGGCTGTCGTTTAATAATCGGTGTGTCCTTCCATTTCCTGTAATAAATAATTTTGTCAAGCATTATCCATAAGTTTTTGTTTCGTTTTCGATTATAGATGATGGTACTTAACTCATCTATTTTTTTATTTTTGAAATCACTACTTTATATTGGTTTTTAACGGTCATGCTTACATTATAAAATAGAGAAAAATAAATAAATTTTTATTGTTCTGTCCTTTTTTTTGTTGTTCTAGACGCTAGTGCATTAATATATAGACTTGCTTCGATTTTTTTTAGTTTTTAACAAAAGAGCTAGAATAATAAAATGGTGTCTTCATTCACGATGATCTCCCACAATATGACAAGCAGCAATATATTACATATGAAAGATGCCGCTGTGGAATTTCCACAGGTCCTGTTAGTCAAAGCATATTTTTTTTATTTACGCATGTGACTGTTCTTTTTGGAACATTTCAGTGACGGTTTTTTTCCGACGACCCCCAGTACTTAGTTAGTTCAGACATATGTAAATTTGAAACCGAAAATACTTTCCAGTTATATAAGCAGAGACTAACTTCCCGGCTATGCCCGTTCTTATTTTATTTCAAAGCTTAGAGGTCCTTTATTTCAGAAATCTACTTTGGCGAATTACTCGTCCTTACCTTCTAAAGTACAGATCAAAAATTGGCGCATGTATAGGAGAGAAGAAGATGCTCGCCCTCATTAAAACTTGATGCACGAATTATGCGTCCGCAGAAGAACTCCGATGTGCCTTATCGCATCTTACGGCAGGCGCTATGCCGTATGCGCCAAACGATAATTTAATCAAACTTCGCTCTAAGTAAGATAACATTTGACACGTAGGGAGATTTGACAGCGATCTGAACGTGTGCCTCGAAAAAGAGAGCATCTTTGAGAGAGTCTGATAAACAACCTAACCGAAGAATGAGGGGATATTGCATTTCAGGGTAAGACATTCTGTATATTTGTCAATGGCAAAGTTTGAAGCATCAATCCACTTAAGTGAACTAATTTTATTACAATCTACAGGCGATTGCACTTCTTTGCCGTTTTAATATATTTGACTCTTAGCATAAATGATATTTATTGGAATATTCTATTATTATGTCCAGATTCGAAGTGGCCACAGAAGATGTTTTTCTTTCAATGCTAATAATAATAGGTGTCCACTAAAATCTGCATAACAGGAAATGCCTCCAGATTTCTTGTAATATTTACCTTTTTCTATGACCATTGCCAATATAAATATATCGAAACAACGTGTGTACAATTCAGACGCAACACCAATGATTTTCTAATATCAAATACGATTCCAAGATAACAGTACTCTATGTAGTCAGTCAATTTATGTTTGGATTTTGCTTTCGTCCTCACTTTTGCAATCCTCTGTAAGCTTCCGAGCATATTACTATGATATCGTCTGTTGAATTTGTTTTTTTGGATGATGATGGCTATGTTGTTGTTATTATTATTATTATTATTATTATTATTATTATTATTATTATTATTATTATTATTATTATTATTTAATCATAGTGTTTTCCTATAAGTAAACAGAAGTAATTGCCACGTAACACACGACACACACGAGTAGATTTTAATGGATGCTGCATGACAGATTATCAGTACTTTGACCATCTATTTTCTTGCATTTCCGCAACATCATGCTATTTCAACTCAGTTGATATATATATATATATATATATACATATATATGTGTGTGTGTGTGTGTGTGTATGCATATTATTATAAACATAGAGTACTCTTTCACTGTACCACAGGTTATCAGTGTGGCTAACAACTACACAAGCCTAGTTGGAAACTCGACCGCGCAGTGGACAATCGGCGTTTTAGATAGTTACGCCTTTTGGGTGCTGCTTATATGGATATGTGAGTTTACAATGTTCAAACATTATCCAAATGCCAACGTTCATTTGTTTACACAAAGAGCATCATTTAATTCTTTAGTGGTAGCTTATTTTTATAAGAGTAGCCCTCTAGAGTTTTAAAGTTTAGTTCAGCTTAACATGATTAATATCAGAACATTCTGCATTAGAAAGCTGATAAAGCATGAATTTAGATTTACTTTTTATATGAAAGCAACACATGCACATTGCAAATGTTTGCAACTAAAGCAGCACATTCTACTAGATATTCTCAGAAATATAATTATATATAAACCAGTACAGAGCCAGTCTGATAATGTGAAAACACGCGGTAATATTACATTTTTTTATATGAATTTTAAAACATAAAATCATAACTGCCATAAAACAAAGCGGTACTCATGCAGTTCTTGATCCGTGCTGAAACAATAATGTTATAATTTAAAAAGCCATTCTTAACACGGGGAGAAGAGGATGTTTTGTACCTAGTTTGTACTTTAACTTAACAATTGAATAAAAACATATCATAAACAATATATATGCATATATATTCATATATATATGCATATATATAACTATATATATATATATAACTATATATATATATAACTATATATATATATATATATATATATATATATATATATATATATATATATATATAATTTGCTCTGACGGATACACGGATGAAACTTCCTCAGTTTTAAACAGAATGCGCTCGAGAATTCAATTTAAAATTCTCGCGGCTGTTTCCATTAATTTGCGCCAACCATCTATGTGTAGGCAAAGAGAATATACCAATAATTTGGAACTGATGTGGTTTCGCTGATATTGTTTCTCTTTTTTTCCTATTCCCCATACAATTTCATTTTTGAACCCCGCTATTAATTTATGGTCTTTTGACCACGTTTAAAACAATGTTTTCTCCCTCATTGCCAAAGTTATTTTGAAAAAGCTGGGCTGAAAGACGTCTCGATCAGGGTATTATTCAGTCCACGCCTTGTTTATCCCTTTTATCCTATTTATGCTTAGGAGAAATGCACTTTAGAAGTGTATTTTGGTCTTCTTTTCGAAAGTATCTTTTATAATATATATATATATATATGTGTATATATATGTGTATATATATATATATATATATTAAGTAATGTGATTTATAATTTTAAAATTAAAATTTTTTTTTTTAAATTTAAAAATCAAATTTTAATTAAATTAAAAATCAGTTTCATAAGAAGGAACAACAACAAAGTCAATTATCTGTACGATCGTTTCGGAAATCCGTGCTTTTTATTTGTGGTATACAATCAAACCACCCTAAATCAATATTAAAATCAATAGTTCCCAATATCGCTCTAAGAATTTCTAGACTGTCTTCTACTAAATCAATATTTACCAAAAATGAAAAATACTAAAATGAAGCCCTTAAAAACACTGGATATAATTCACAAATTAAATTCATAAATGAAAATGATAGAAACATAAACTGCATTAAAAATAAACCTATTAAGAGCGTAATAACATATAATATGGCAATGTCTTCCCGTATACGAGTTAAAAAAATAACCAAGAGACAAAAAAAGATAACACCAAACTACAAATATTAGATAATAATACAAATAAACAGCAAACTAAAACCCGCAAACGTAAGAATAGACACAAGGAGATCCTATGGTTCAACCCCCCGTATTCCAAAAACCTAGAAACAAACATAGCTAGATAATTTTTTAAAATATTAGATAAGAACTTTAAAGCCCCCCATAGATATAATAAGATTTTCAATAAGAACACAATTAAAGTCTCTTACTCTACTATGCCTAACCTTCATCAGAAAATAATTAGCTCTAATAATAAGAAAATTAATAAACTACAAAATACAACTATACAAAATACATCGGACTGTAACTGTAGAAGAAAAAAATAAATGTCCCCTACAAGGTTCATGTAAAATTAAAAATGTTATCTATAGCTGCACAGTATCAAAAACTCCAAATATACAAGAACCTAACAACAGCCATAACTCAACTACCAGATTAAATAATAACACCAACTTATATCAATCTACCGATCAATTACTAATCAACCCACCACATTATAATCCAACAATAGACCTAACGGAAAATAATCATAATAATCAAGAGGTAATATATATTGGTTCCACATCTGGCCCAATAAAACATAGAATTTCAACGCACAAACATTCTTTTAAAAATAACTCTCTATCAAACCAAACTACTCTATCCAACTATATTTGGCAACTAAAAAATAGCAATATTTCTTTCAACTTAAAATGGCAAATAATTGAGACTTGCAAATCATATTAACCAGGAGATAAATTTTGTACACTATGTACAAAAGAAACCCTAAAAATTTTAAAATATGAAGATATAAAAAGCACAACCAAACTAGTAAATTCAAGACACGAGCTTCTGACATGTAATCCTAAACGTTGGTTTAAATTTAATAAATATAAACCACCTTAAATCATTAAAAAATTACTCATTAGTAAAAATAGATTACAATTTTTTTTTAAGTTAGACCAATTACCGCCCTTAGACCCGTAAATCAAATAATAAATAAAGCCAATAACACATGACAATTATCTCCCGTTAAAAACTTGCAAAATAAATATTCTCTCTATATATATTACTGTAGCGTCTTTAAATTAAAATACGCTAACGGAAACAATTTACTGCACGAGCGTCGCCCTTTTAAAATTCATCATTCAATAAAATAAAAAGCTATAGCAAACATCTAAATGACTAATTTAAACACAGTTCCTGATTTCAAAAAAAGAAAAACTAAAAGGTAACTATCTCTATATATTTTTAAATCAAATTTATTATGTAAATTCAAAAAAATATATATTTTTTTCTACTCATTTCTATCTCTAACCTATATTAATTTTCTTATAAATTTTAAATCCAAACCTTTTATTTCAATTTTTCAGATTCATCTGCCTTACTTTTAATGCTAGGTTTACTTTTGGTGTCTTTTAAATTCAATAAAAATCCTCCTAAATTTGCTGATGAGGAGACCGTGCTTACCAAAAAAAAAACTATATATAATTGTTCTACACAACTTCATGTATACCACAAATAAAAAGCACGGATTTCCGAAACGATCGTACAGATAATTGACTTTGTTGTTGTTCCTTCTTATGAAACTGATTTTTATTTTAATTTAATTAAAATTTGATTTTTAAATTTAAAAATGTTTTTTTTTTAATTTTTAAATTATAAATCACATTACTTAATATTGAATTAGCTCTAAGACATGTAACTATCGAGCTTATTATATATCTAAATTACAACGAGCATTTCCTGTATTTTAATTAAACTAGTAATTTCACTATTACATTAACATACACTTAGCTCTTTAGACTATTATTCTAATCTCCTTTAAATATATATATATATATATATATATATATATATATATATATGGAAATTTATTCATATATTCATATAGTATGCAAAATCAAAACGGTTTCTTATTGAGATTAAATAGAGCAAATAATCACACATCGGAATATATAGTTATTTATGAAATCTTATAATACAATTAGCGGAATATTAAACTGTATTTTACACTGTAATGTGCATTATCTTATTCAAAACGTGCTTTACTTTAAACATTATATAACAATGCCTATTGTTGTGTAAGCATGCCTACTGCTAATTAAAAAGGGCATGCACATATTTAAGTGGAACGGTGAATAAGTCACCTAATTTGGACATGTTTTTTTTTGATTCCCCACAACCTCTAAACATGCGCTGTACATATTGTATGAAGCTTTCCATAGTCTGGAAAACAAAGAAAAATAAATAAATAAATAAATAAACTTCTGCTCGGTTTTGGTTTACAACTTACCATTAAGTGTTGCAGGTGAAACTGTTGGTGACTTTCTGAACTTCAAAATTTTTAGTTCACTTTTAATATTTTAATCAACGTTTTAAAATAATGATTCCTATTATCTTCATAATTCTTATTAATCAGTTGTTGATATTTTGAATTTTTTTTCTATTAATTTTAAATGTTTATGCTAATCCACTGCCTATTTTCTTTCTCCATTACAAGCACACATACATGCATTGTGCCAATAAAGAGCATATCGCAGCAAACTAAAAGACAGCCTTTACCGCAGAAAATTACAGGTCTAAAAATACAGCCATTAGTATAGAATCTAACACAATTGATTCTCGTATAATCGGAGAAGACATTGAGTATGTATAACCAAATGGAGATTTTCAAAGATCCTAGGGGGGGTATCTTTCAAGGAAGCGTCTACAACACAAATCAATAATAACTATAAAAAAAACTCTTTGACGAAAGTAAATATAGAAAGTCGGGGAAATGATAGCGTTCTTTGCAAAACTGGTATCAATTATATAAATGAGAATTATATCAGATAATTGACGTAGAAAGCGCATAAATGTTTTGGCATCATTCTTTAAATATCTGTGCAATTTTAAATTCATTTGACCTGCAAGAATATGATAAGTTTTCTCGCACTTTGGTTGAGCCTAGAATTCGCCCATGTATAGAACCTTTTTTTATAAAAATTGTATTATGTGTTTTATATGTACGATATAAAGAATAATATAAACGTAATATTGAACTGATATATATATATATATACATATATGTATATATATGTATATATATATGCATATATATATTTATATATTTATATTTATATATATATTTGTGTATATATAATTATATATATATATCTATGTATATATATATACTTATATATAACTACTTAATTTACTCACATAAAATTAATATACGAAAGTATAGATTTATACGTAAACTTAAAGTATTTATTTCAAAAGAGCTCAATACGTAGGTAGAGCTAGTTAGTAATTTATAAAATATATATGACGATTAAGCTACACTGAATATTCTGCGTTTAATCCACTCTAGGACTCTCCAGGCTTATTCGCGAATTCTGTGGTTGTTTATCGTTTTTATATGCTCCTCTTCTATTGAGATTTTAGCCTTAGAGTGGATGAAACGCGGAATATTCAGTGTAGCTTAATCGCCATATATATTTTATAAATTACTATATATATATATATATATATATATATATATATATTATATATATATATATGTATATATATATACATGTATATATATATAACTTTAAGTAAAAGAGGAAAGAGAAAGATTCCACATTCTAGTTGTCCTATTATATATATATATATATATATATATATATATATATATATAATATGTTTGTGTTTATGTGTATTAAGTTATTCCATATTTTTTTCGAACAGTGTTTTAGGGAACAAATTCCTAATTAATCACGTATATTCATTAAAGTTAGAAAAAAACATGAAACGGATACTGTTCCAGTTTTGATGCGCAAAACGTTTACTTTTTGACTCGGGCAATCATGAGCAGAGTATTTTGCCTTCTTTTTGTCTCCCGACCGTCAGTAAACTCATAGCTAAACCAAGCAACTTTGAAAAACAAAAATAAGTATGTTTAAGAACAACATTTCAGATCTCATCAACAATTCGTACAAGTCCTTTTAACGTAAACCTCAATGCATCAAATCTCATCGTCTCTGTTCTTTCTATACTGCCCATAATGTATGCTCCAATGTGTTTGCTTTTTCCCCGCTATTACAAGCTTAATATAACATTGTTGTTATACGGCTCTAAAAAGTCATCGTAAAATTACAATTTTAATTTGATCTCGTTGCTTTCCCGCACCTATTACACGATAGGCTAAAGAGTGATCAGTGTCTTTGAAAGTGAGTATTTATATATATATATATATATATATATATATATATATATATATATATATATATATATATATATATATATATATTAGCATTACACTTTGAAATGCATAGTTTTTTCATGCACCTATTCTATTGATTTCAGACCGAAATGGTGACACCATTATATTATTCTGCCACCTTTGTGTAACCGTGAATTTTTGTCATATAAGTAATATTGTTTATATAATTACTGAATACATATTGTAATATTTATCCATCTAAACAACTCTTATATCAGTCTGTAACATAAATATGCTCTATAGCCATACAGTTCGACATTTATTTCATGATTATATTACACCATATTTAGATTAGAATTATGCTACTATACGGCTATATCGAAGGTAAGAGAAGTGCATTTTACTTTGAATAAGACGTTCGTAACAGAGGTGCAATTATATACTAATTAAAATAAAAAAATACACTTTTCTAAGTCTACTTCGACAAGATTGCGCTATATTTAAAAAAATAGTCGGGTGCTGTAACGTAATAGATATAATAACAATGTTAATATCAAAGTTTAATAAACACGTACAGCCAAATGTGATCTACTACTGGATTTTAAAAGAGAAACAGTGGCTTTTAAAACGCATCCCGTGTAATGTAGAAATGTTTTCGACGTGAAATAATTCAAGATTTATACTTAGTCAATGACGTCTATCTTTCTCACAGTTAACGAAGAAAATTTTAGATCCGTATATGTTACAATTAGAAATTGATTAAGCCTGGTAAGATTTCCGCAACTGTTTAAATTGATTTCAATCGGGTCGTCTTGCTTGATTAACGATTGCAGGAGGAGCCCAGATTGTTCGATATATATCGATATGCAGTAAACTTTTTGGGAGCAAACCAAAGCAAAGCAACAATAAAAAAGAAAACGTAGAAACTGAACCAATTCATCTTCTCGATTTCCTCTCAAGATCATGTTACTACTTCATTACGTTTTGCAGCGTATGCTGAGACTTTTCTACTGAAATCATATCCAACAATAAAATACAATATATTTTAACTATAAGCCTGCTTTGCTTATCGGTCTCTGTTTAAATAAATGTTTTAAATTTGCTGTAGTATTCGATATGTTCAGCAGCATGTTCAACTAAAAAAAATAAAAATATCTCGAATCAAAAATAAGTAAATTGTATTTTTTCAGTCTATTTTTGAATTATTGATAATCATTTATATATCTAATCTAAAAATGTGTTCTAGTGTTATTGCGCAAGCGTGTTCGATATTAGATCTGCTAAAAACTTATCAAACAAGACCAAGAAAGAGAAATGAGAGAAAATATACCGGGTGAGCCAAAAGTATGTTGCCATGTTGGGGTAAGGGTTATAGTTATAATAAAGAGCTGCCTAATGTAACTGATACATAAACCTCTCTAAAATGCTGTCTATCTACTTTTGGCTAATCTTTAACATTCTCGGTCTGATGCGTTGCGTCAAATCGCTACATCTATACTGCACTTATTTCAACTGTTTCAAACAATCGCGAGGCAGTTTTTTTTCCCAAATCACCAGGTGCGCCACATCGCTGATAGCCACACCTATCCCGTCCAATAGGAGAGGAATCGCAGGTGTTTGCATAACGATAAGCTTGTTTGTTTGAGCACACAAAATTAAATCAAAGATAATATGAAATACGGAGCTTTATTGTTCATAATATGAGACAATTTAAAGGACATAACCTATGTTATCGACAAAAGTGTGATTTGTAAGCCTTTTAATGTTTTAAGTTGTGTCGACTAAATAATTCAATATATAAACTAAATCTAAGTTAAAAGAATTATCGTGTTTTAGTTCCAATTCGTCAAGCAAGGTTAACTATAATTTATCAATTAACATATACAACTACAGTAAAAAAAAAACAGGTACTAAAATAATTATTTTTAAAACGATTAATCTTATATTTCTTCTTATTATTATTATTTATAGACGTATGGTTATTTTATTATTCATTTCTCGAAAGTAAATGGGTTATTTTGCAAGGAAATTTATAAACTCAGCTGTGATCTGTACATACAAACGTATATGAATTGCTCGCGTGTGCATTGTGATGTATTAAATAATGATTTAATAAACAAAGGATTAGTAGTAACAACATAAATATAGAAATACGTGAAACGATGAGTGTTATTTATATTTAAAACTATGGCAAATTAAATCAATAAAAATACAAATTGCAAAAAGCACTATCCTAGAACAACGTTACTTGTATTTAAAGCGTGAGTATTGTGGTAATAAATAACATGAGATGAACAGAAAGGGAAATACTATATTCTTCATTTATATCAATATATCTTTCTGTCTGTCTGTCTGTCTGTCTCTCTCTCTATCTATCTATCTCTCTTTCTATCTATCTCTCTCTCTGTACACACAAACACATATATATATATATGTATATATGTATATATGTGCGTGTGTGTGCGTGTGTGTGTGCGTGTGTGTAATATATATAAGTTACACTTCCTTTCAGAGTAGTTCGGTTATATGTGTCAATATGGAGACACCTATGAATCCACGGGCACGCAGACACACATATATACACGTATGTAAATATATATATATATATATATATATATATATACATATATGTAACTATATATACATTTATGCAACCATTTATATATACATGTATGTAACTATATATATACATATATACAAATATATATGTACACACACACACGCACACACACATATAATAATATTGCGTATGTTGCGTATGTAACATATATATACATATTTATATATATACACAATCAATATTGTGTTGGCGGCATAACTAACTACACATATTTAAAATAACATCACAATTTCATTCTACCTTATTACATGCCCTTGAAATCGATATCGATTTCCATATAGCTGAACTCGTCTCCTTTTGATGGTGAAATAAATCAAATGAATTAGAAAATTCAATAACAAGGAAAAATTCCTTCATGAAATTGTGCAGGAAATTATTGAACAAAAAGTTTTTTGGTTTTTTTTTTTTTGTTAAACGGAAGGAACGGAAAAAATGTTTGAAGGTCAACTTTTGATAAAAAAAAAAATAATGTAATCTGTTATGTTGAAGAAACATCAATAAATAAAACGTAACATAAGACCGTGGAAAAAAATTAGAACTAATAAAATAACACCGCTGGGGCATGGTATTTTAGACCTTCGGTACCTAAGGTTGACCTTCGTCGTTTGAGGCATTGTTCTATTCTTATCGGCAACCTGATTAAGCGTCGATCGTGAGCAAGTTAAGTAAGAACAGGAAAGAGCAATGTTATAAATGTAAAGCTTTGTTCTGATAATTTTACACCAACGATTCCAAGGAATTGTTTTGTTCCTTCTTCTCGTGTATATATATATATATATATATATATATATATATATATATATATATATATATATATATATATATATATATATATATATATAATTGTGTGGGTCTGTGTGTGTGTGGTTATCACATGCTTATATTCCGATTTCTATATTTTAGTCTATAAAATTGTATATTTTCTAGATCGTTATCATATAAATATCTAAAAAAAAATCTGTATTTTAGTATACAAAACATAAGAACGTAAAAGAATATAATTTTCTATGAGGTAGAAGTAATAGAAGATTCATTAAGTGTATGTATAATATATATATATGTGTGTGTGTATATGCATATATACTGTACATATGTATATATATTATATATATGTTTATATATAAGTACATATATATACATTTATATACATATATATGTATATATATTTTATATATGTTCATATATAAATACATATATATACATTTATATGCATATATATGTATATATATATATTATATGTATATATATGTTTACATATAAGTGCATATATGTACATATATATATATATATATATATTATATGTATACTAGCAGTTCAGCCCGTCTTCGCTCAGGTCACTTTATAACTTTTGTGCATATGTCTATATTCAAAAGTGTGAATATCTACTGTAATGCCTTTCTATATATTAAGGTTTCTTAATTATCATAGTGCTAATTTGGTAGAGACCGGACAGATCGATTTTAAAACAATGACCCCATTTTTTACCCTTACCTTAAGTGTTTTGGGCTCATATTTAATTAAAATGTTTTACACATGTTCACGTAACCTACACCTAGAATTTCAGGTGGATATGCCCAAAATAAGCGGAGGAGATTGGTAGAGTCTGCAAAGCTCAACTCTGTCAACTTTGACCTTTCAGTAGCCAAAATCTTGTCCAAAACCTGATGAAAAACTTGGTGCATGTCTGAATACACGTTATGTAAAATTTCAAATGTTTAGACACAAAATTTGCTGACTAGTTTGCTAGAGATCGCAAAGATAAGATATTTTGAACTTTTACCATTTTGGAAGCCAAATTCTCAGCAAAGGAACGATTACAAACCTTTTCCCATGCTTGAATACATGATATGTTAAATGTAAATATAATTTAGTAGAGACCACAGAGGTCAATATTTTTAAAAATTTTGACCAAATTATCAGAGTTCTTAAATTTCAAATCACTGAACATTGGCCCTTACAGCCAAATTTCTGTCCGATGATCGGTTGAAGAGAGTTTCCTTAATCTCAACACCCCTTATATCAAATCTCGAGTCTGCAGACCGAAAATTGATAGAAGTATTCGGTAGGGTAGTGCACACAGACAGACAGGCAGACACACATACATACATTTTCTCTTTTATATATATATATATATATATATATATATATATATATTTAAATTATTTTAAGAAACAAAATTACTTACAGCCTCTTAAAATTCATACGATAATTACTCTTCAAGTTTAATCCTTGGAAAAATCCAATGGTGATAGTAAGGTTAACTTTATATGGTATTTTTATTCAGTCATTACTGACGGAACGATCACGTCGTACACCCCTGTATAAAGTAAATAGCTTCTTGCAGATTCCTGTTTTTGACAGAAAGATGTCCGAGTGTGAATTGTTCACACGAAAAGAGACGAAGTTTATCTCGACCGAAATATTGAGAATTATAATAATATATAAATAATAATTCAAACAATACGAATTATACGATTCCCGTCACTTCTGCGTAATTTGTTCCATAATTCTACTTTTAAAAACTGTAATCTTTTTATGATATGAAATATAGCGGTTCGTATTCTTTAAATCCATGGAATATATACTCGTATGTAGTACTCTCATCTTCAGTCTCATTGTCGCAGTGGTTCGGGTGATTTAACGTCTGCCCTTTTTCAAGTTGGTCTTGCAAAACTCCGGAAACGTTTTTATTGAAATCGCTCGAGACAGGGCATGAAGCCATGTGATGCAATGCGCTAACAAAAACGAAATATTATTTTGCAAAGACAATAGATGTCCCTTGAGCTTAGTCTTGAAAACATTAAGTCTGTAAGTAGGAGCGTAACAGTACGGATGCTATGAGTTTTACAATGCTGCACTCCTTGTAAACTTTCTTATGAGATAGTAAGGCGTATTGCAATAAAGTATTCAAGCAGCGAATTGATGGAGGCCTCTAGACCAAGGAGTAAAACGAGCAGCAAAAAAAGAATTGTAGAATCAATTAGACAATTCTAAGAAACACATGCCACTATAGTATTTGTAGAAAAGACTGATGCTAGCAACATCACGTCTTTGAGACAAAAGTTTCAGCAAAGAAGAATGTGTGTAGCCAAACAAATTATACATACCTTTCTGCAATTTATCAAATACCTTCAATTTAAATAGAACCCAAACATGACACCAGTACTCCATACATGATGTGATAGTAGATTTGTTGAAAAATAGAAGCAATAGTCTCAGGTATAAAAAAAGTGTCTAGAGCAATAGAGAGAACCGATTTCATCGAGAAGTAAACATAGCAATGGATTTCCAATAAGATTGAATTATTCTGGAACTTCGTAATCTGCACGGAAGTTTGAAGGGGGTCCTACATTTGATTCACGGGGGTAGTATGTTCTTGTTTCATCAAACATTAGTAATTCGCAATTTTCTTTTCAGTTGCTTACGATTGAGGCTTGAACTTTAAACCTTTATGTATATATCATTTTAACAACTGGATTTTCATAAGTATACTAATTGTAATGGCACGTATCCTTGCCATTACACAGGACGTGATTGTTATAATATTTGAACCAACAAAAAAAAAACGAATTTCCTCAATTCAGTAATTTAAAATAAAGCAGCTCCGTTTTATATTGAGAAAGCCACTATCTTCCATTATTTCTTTAAAATAAAATACATCATTAAACAAATAGAAAGCTTATATTTCGTGGATTATCTGTAAGTATTTTTATGTGTTTCCTCCTAAGACTTCAAAATTGAAAGAATACAGTAATAATAAAAAAATATCAATAGTGTACTTTAAAGATTCTTTATATGTATTTTAGAAGCTTTTATTTCCTACGTTAAATAGTCGGTTATTTTTACCATATTTGTTTGTATTTAAGATATTAATTTATTTATAGTAAACATTTTTATAGCGTAGAATGGTTCAGTGTCACCTGACAAAGTCTTCTTAACTGAAACAGATGTATGTTTGTACCGACTAACTGCAACTTTTTACCTTCAAATAAATTATATATATATATATCATAATTTAGTAGTTTAAATTTATGATTTGAAACAGTTAACTTTTAAATCATGAATTTTTAATTTATACAACACAAAGAATATATTTCAATTAGTATATTTCCTTAACACATGAGATTTCGATGTTTATTCATTTTTACAGAGGAAAATATTAGCAAATATTAAAATGGTTTGTACCTAATTAATGTAATAGCCATAAAACAATTATAATTAATGTTTTTAAAGTTTTTAAATCATAGAATAAGGGAAATTTCGTCTTGGTGCAGAATGAAAAAGATCATCAACTTCAGATTCAAATTGTATGTTAAACTCTGAATTGAGAGATGTTGGTAGCAGGTAGGTAAAACGATCGAAGCGTATTGTAATTCTTCCAATGCACAAGGTAACAATACGAAACGTAGTGGATGAGTTGAGAAGTAAACATTTTACTCGGCTTGGCCGATAATGATATGAAAAGATGGGTCCTAAAAGGAGTCGGACAAAAATTATGACATGAAGACTTTTGAACACGAGGCAAGACATTATTCTGTAAATAAATACCTCTAGTGTTTACACGAATATAATTGAGTTGAGTACTCTTCTCATCTTTGTTGACTTACGTCTGTCTTCATACAATTTGTGGGTCCCGAGGATTGCCATGTAAGGACTACGTTACAGTTTTAAATGTGAGGAAATAACGTTCAAAAAAGTAATCACACATGCGTTTTAAACAATAATTGATATACCAAAAAAAAAATATATATATATAATATAAAATAAAATAACCCGAAGATTTTACATATTGTAGACCTTTTAAAGAGGTTGCGGTAAATTTTAGTCATGTATTTTTTCAGGTATATTTAGTTCAAACTTTTTCCCCCTTCTTATAATTGAATTTCAATTACTCTTCAAATTGTTAAAATCCGTTTATACAAAACCAGTCGATGCACTTAAGTCACTTGTAATCGAAATCTTACGCGTGCAGTTCTGACCTTTAAGTGTCGCATTCGTAAAAAAAGTTAAATGCTTGTATAAATCGAAAGTGTTACTGTTCCAATGTGGTTTATAGAGAAATCAATATTCGACACTGCTTAACTGTCCATTTCTACTCCTTTCTTCCCCGCCTTCTAAACATGCATTTAGTTATGAATATACGGCGTTTTTGATGCGTCTGTCATGTATATATTTCTGGTTGTTTGTTATTCATCTATTATATTAAAGGATTTGGGTGAGTTCGTTCAGTATGCACTCTGAAACTCGCACGAATATACTTCATGTGTATGCGATTGTCATTACGTACTTTTGTATCTGACGACACCTGATAAGTATCGAAAATCGATTATCGCCTAAATCTAATTGAAATGGAAAGTTCGATTTTGACCACAGTTTAGTCTTTTATAGAAACATCACTCACAAACGCAATTAAAGGGGTTTTATCCCCGCAAAACAAAAAGACAGGAACGTACTCGAAATGAATGTTTATTTTCCGAGCACACTTAAACTATGATATTGACTTTTCTACGTTTTACTGTAATTCAAGAAATTATGAAAAATAATTTCGTATAATAAGCAGTTGGTTCTTTGGTAAACAGAGAGAATGCCGAAACACAATTTCTGTTTAGAGGACGCTTGAACCATGATGATTGTCTCATTGCTTTAAATCCTAGTGATTCTTTTAATTATATATAATATGACAAAATCAATAGTTGAATGTCTACAGTGCAACGAAGAGTACAATATATTAAAGACCAAGTCACTGTGGCATGTGAAGATGCTCCCGAGTACACTGCGTGTGAAGGTTTCTAACTTATGAAGGCGATCAATTCCTTTTAATTTAAACTGGTCGATTTTACGGAATTAGATGTCATTAAACTATGAAAGTGGGGGAATATTTGTTGATCCCCATTCAATTACGATCAACGTCGGGTCTCCCAATATATATATATATATATATATATATATATATATATATATATATATATATATATATATATATATATATATAATGAGAAGCCATTTTTAATTAAATCGTAACAAACGGACGAAAATGGTATTTCAGATATTAAAACACACACTCCAATATAGCTGACAGTTTTAATGTATATCATTTTCTGCTAAGCTTGACAAACACATCTGAACTGTTTTTTTTTTAAATTGACGAAACCCATGAAAATTAAATGACCGATGTGTGTATATATATATATATATATATATATATATATATATATATATGTGTGTGTGTGTGTGTGTGTGTGTGCGTATATGTGTGTGTGCGTATATGTGTGTATGTGTGTGTGCGTGTGTGTGTGCATACATATATATATATATATATGGTTTGGATATACATATATATATATATACATATATATATACATATATATATATATATATATAATGAGAAGCCATTTTTAATTAAATCGTAACAAACGGACGAAAATGGTATTTCAGATATGAAAACACACACTCCAATATAGCTGACAGTTTTAATGTATGTCATTTTCTGCTAAGCTTGACAAACACATCTGAACTGTTCTTTTTTTAATTGACGAAACACATGAAAATTAAATGACCGATGTATATATATATATATATATATATATATATATATATATATATATATATGTGTGTGTGTGTGTGCGTATATGTGTGTGTGTGCGTATATGTGTGAATGTGGGTGTGCGTGTGTGTGTGCATACATATATATATATATATGGTTTGGATATACATATATATATATATATATATATATATATATATATATATATATATACTACGTAAAAAGCTATATGTCTTTCTGTCTGTATGTTTCCATATTTTCACAATTCTATTTCCCCCGACACTAGAAGCAGAGCGGCATTAGGGGTCTCAAATTATTTGTTTCTCTTTTATAGGAAGTTAGTCGGTTAAAATAGTTTTAAGGGGCTAAAGGTGCTCAAAACTGTAAATAAAACTCTTTATACGTTGTATACATCATCGTAATTTATTTTTAATTTTTAATATGTCTATATTCGTCTCACGTTGGTACAGTGGTAACATCACCACCTTTGAATGCAAGAGTTTCGATTCTAGGTGATGGACCGTAAATACTTTAAAAAAAAAATTGAATCGCGACTTTATAATAATATATAAGAAATCAGGACGAATTAAAATATTACATTAAAGCGTATATTGCGTGCGGGCAAAGCCGGGTCCCCACCCCTCACTATATAAATATATAGTGTGTCAGGTCATGTCATGTGCTACTGGTACCATGTAACCCAGTACTACCTGCCTCATGGTCGGGTCACCGGCGACTAAACTGGTTCCCTCACCAGACTTGTTTGGTGAGGAGGGCGGCTAGTCTCCCTGAAGGATTAAAAACAAGACCTTCCAAAGGGCGAATGGACTCTTTTTCTGGGTCAACGGCCAACTAGCACCGTGTATATTTGTGTGTGTGTTTGTATATGTGTATTGGGGTGGAGAGGGCTCCCGTAAGCCGTGGTGAAGGCAACCTTTCTAGGAGAAGCAAATCTCTGATTTAAAAAACCATAAAGTGGAAGACCATTACCCGCATTAAGCTGGTCTGCAGTTTAATTTGTTGCTGACTATCTTGCTCTTGCTTGTTGCTGGATCTCAACATTTTGAACCGAGAGAGAGAATTAGCTGTCGTACAAAGCTAA
>NC_136499.1:55307081-55417081 GCF_053919585.1 Euprymna scolopes | reverse complement strand
TCAGCACAAATATTGAAAATATTGTTTTGGGTGGTGAATGATAGTTATATGAAAATAATTATTTGAAGACGGAATTTTAT
This sequence comes from Euprymna scolopes, assembly GCF_053919585.1. Taxonomy (NCBI): domain Eukaryota; kingdom Metazoa; phylum Mollusca; class Cephalopoda; order Sepiida; family Sepiolidae; genus Euprymna; species Euprymna scolopes. Next base: position 55,417,001 of record NC_136499.1, on the reverse strand, counting down.
ACAACCTTGGTAGTCCATTATCGGAAGAAGTATAATGCCCTCCGGGTTTTATTTCCGAATAAGCAGAATATTGGCCCAGGGGGTGTAATACCATATAACAAAGATGCATGGTTGCTCCTTTTGATATTTCGAAAGACCGTATTCGTTGGTATGTTGAATGCGTTTTGGTATATTTAATCCAGATTCTTTTTTGGTGTTTAGCAACTGAATTTATATATTGCTCTATTCTTTAATATTGAGTTTTTCCTTTTTGGCTAGTATCACCCTGAAATTATTACCTCAAGTAATATCTATCAGGATCTGTCATCGGATTCTAATATGTGTCTTATCTATCTTATATATATATATATATATATATATATATATATATATATATATGTGTGTGTGTGTGTGTGTGTGTGTATATATATGTATATGTGTATAGTTATGTGTATATAATTATATGTATGTATATATGTGTATATATGTATATAATTATATGTGTGTATATATATGCATATGTGTATATATGTGTATATAATTATATGTATGTATATATATGTATATATATATTTATATGTATGTATATATATATGTATATATATGTATATGTATATATACATGTGTATATATATACATATACATGGATATATATATACATAGATATACATATATATACATATATATACATATATATATATATATATATATATATATATGTATATATTCGTAAGTTCTGGTTTAGGTTTCGATTCACTCTGATACACCCAAGTCATATCGATATATTGTTTTTTTTTAATTTTGGAAATTGTAACTTTATATAAATACCTAGGGAAATCAGCTCTATGAAAATTTATGCGAACTATTCAAGAATTAATATATTATATTTAAGCGTATTTTACGAGTGCGTTATGCCGGACGTCCTTGCTAGCTTAGATAAAAACTTTTGCAGTTAAACAAAGAGGCTACAATAATATCAGAGCGTCTCCATTTACGCTGAATACCAACATCAATATATTATATGAACGAGTCCCCTGTAGAATGTCCACAGTTCTCGCTATTTATATACATTGTACAATGTTATAGAAAAATGCAAATTATTATTTCGATCCCAGTCGTTGCCGCTCTATAAATAGGAATATTTTCATGAATAAAGATCCTTAGACGCAATTTTGTCGTTTGTTAAATTATACCGTCTCAAAACTATGATCTAAGTTATTTAATTTTTTTTCTCTTAAAAGAACATCGTTTTATGGCACATTGTAATCATTAGCCTACGGCGTTATAGAAGCTTTGTTCTCAACGAAACATGTTTTCTATCCGGCCCAACTGACTTCATTCATATATTTGGCAAATACATTCACATCAGCTAATACCGAAAGATTATACTGTTTATACGATTATTTTGGAAAATATTAATTACAAGCGTTACTAGTAACAGGAAGATATGAATGCAAACGGACATTTCCATATGATTATGAAATAAAAACCAAATGTCGTAACTTGTCTAAATTATGTTTTTATAAAAAATATAACACTGGAGTTATCAGAATTAATTTCTTCATAGACCATACGATTATTGAATTAATTTTCATTGATATACCAAGAATCTAACCATTTGAATCGCTAATTAATTAAAGACTGGAGAACAACCCCCATAATTGTATTAGTCTGTTTAATTTGCATTAAAGTCAAATTTTTGTCGGTTTCACATATTTTTTTTTTCTTTTTGGTTTTCTTTAATCATTTTATTCACGTACGTCGTGTATTCTGTAAACTTTACTTTATTTTAAATCGTAAAGTTTTACATATATATATATATACATATATATATATATATATATATATATGTATGTAAAACTATAATATATATATATATAAAACTATAATATATATATATATATATATATATATATATATCTTGACTACCCTACCAATTGAACAGTATATAACCTCCGCCACTGCTAAGCCGAATATTATGCATCCAGCTTTATGTCTATAGACCTTTAAACCAATAAGCAATGCCGTATTTTAGTTGGGACTGCTTCCTTTACAGGTCATAAATCCTTTTCTGGTAGTTTATACCGAGACTCTTTTTGGAAATATCGTTTCATGCATACGTATAATTAAGAAAAAAAAACTATCTAAAAGAAAAGTACGACGAGAATGCATTTATTTCTGTGAACAAATAAAAACTCAGGTTGTTATTCGGTTATGATTCAAAGGGATATTTTGACATCTTTCTGTACAATTGCATGTCTTGTCAATCTTCTACTGTGTTTAATTTGTTAGAGTGCTTCCAAATATACGCATTTGATTACGACGAGAGTAATTGACATCAAAAATATTGACTAAATACAGGAATAAAACAATAACAAAAAAGCGAATAATAACGCAAAAGAAATCGCTTGCTTTCTGAATCGAGCATCCTCCTCTAACATTCATTTTTAGCTAAAGACGGAGACACAAGAAGACATCAGGACCATTAAGAAGATTACAATGAGAAATAAAATATTTTGCAATTTAATTGGATTCTGATATTGCATGGGAGAATAAAAGGCGCACGAAAAATAAAGCAACGGCATTGAGGATGCGCGTCGTAAATACACGAAAAAGGAACGAGTTGCGTACTGGTGTTTATATTAAGAAAAACCTAGGTTTCATCAAAACGTACGCTCAATTTTCAAATTAATATTAAATGGAAAAATGAAAGCATTAAATCGTTTTATAAAACAAGATGAATGAGAATAGAGAGAATGTAATTTTACTTTGCCTGTCATACATTTAATAACGCGCGTTATTTTTTTTTTAATTCAGAAGCGGGCTCCTTGTTGGGAAAGAATCAATCTGATTTGCGTACTTCTAAGTATTACACAAAAATATGAGCCATATTTTGCCTAAATAGATTTACCTAGAAATACATCTGACTACTCTGACCTTACTTAGGCACATACAAGCGCTTACACAACAAGTGACACACAGACACTCATACGGTTACCTACATTAATTATTTACTTTAAACATGGATCAGTTAGTATATATATATATATATATATATATATATATATATATATATATATATATATATATATATATATATATATACACACACTCACACACACATATATATATATATATGTATATATATATATATATATATATATATACTTTTTTTTCACTCGACGCGTATTCAAGCGAGCAAGTGAAGCCCATAATTTGTTTGTAAACAAACTTCTAGTAAGAGCACTGTGCGGCGGGCTAATATACACTTTATTTTTTAGGAGAAATATTTACAAGCACCGATTCCTAGTCCTATGGTTGAAGCTGCGTACTGTTAACACGACTGTTGTAGGTGGATCCACCAATGAGAAAAGGTGTATGTTTAGCCGCACTGATGCGTTCTGATTTAATGGAACATTATTGTGTGTGGATGACTATATATATGCATATATATATATATATATATATATATATATATATATATGCATATATATATATATATATATATATATATATATATATATATATATATAGAGAGAGAGAGAGAGAGAGAGAGAGAGAGAGAGAGAGGGAGAGAGAGAAACTCGTGCTGGTCAAAAACAGACCATCATGTTTTTTGGCGTTAAATTCTTTTTGAGGACAATCTGTAGAGGTGTAATTGATGCTAAAATATAACTACCATGCTAAACTAACAATTTATTTTCATATCAATTACAATGTCAGTTTTTTTTTTAATATGTCGTGTTTCAAAATAATAGAACAAGGCAAAAAAGTAAACAAAAGAGTTTTTTATTAACATAAATACAAATAAAATTAATCAATATTTAGTAGCAGCACTTTTTGCCTTGATAACAGCATAAATTCGCCGGGACATGGAATTAACAAGCTTCTCGCAATCCTGTGTAGACACTGAATCCCATGTGTTCTGGATTGCAATCTTAATGACTGCAATGGTTGTACATTTTCTTTGCGGAGCTTCATCTTCATCTGGTCTCACAAGGCTTCAGTAACGTTCAACTCTGGCGAGTTCGCCGGCCATTCAAGAACAGGGATCGATCGTTCTCGAAGCCAAGAAGACATGGTTAGGGCAGAGTGTTTTTGTGCCAAGTTATGTTGCAAAATGATGTCTGTAGCCCCTCTGTCAAACTGGTTATCCAACACTGGCAGTAAATCAGCTTCCAGGATATCTTGGTACCCTTTTGTCTTTACGGTTCCTTTCATGAAGAATAAATTACCAAAACCTTTAGCACTCATACAGCCCCAAACCATGCAAGACTGCGGGAACTTTAAATATTTCTTAACTCATTCTTGTTATACAGTTCCGTGATACTTTGCCAAACACGTGACCGTTGGTCGCCGAAGGAGATACAAAATAAAGACTGATCTGAAAAGATCACACGCCGCCATTCGTCTGCAGTCCAGGTTAGATGGGCTGTACCTCATAACAACCTCTGCAATACCTACTGTTAAGGAACGGTTTCGTGGCAGCTATACGATTTCGGTATCCTAGTTACCGGAGCCTTCGGTAGGTAGTGCTTCTCGAAACGTCGGCACAAGAAGCCTGTTTCCACGCTTCAGTAATGTGACTTATTGATTGGAAACGACTTTTCTTTGCCATCTTGTACAGTGGCCGGTCTCGTCTTTCGGTGGTGCCTTTCTTTCGTCTGCATTTCTTGCAATTGCTGTTGAAAACACCCTCAGCACCTTTCTGGGGCACTTTGGTCACCACCGATCTTGAACATCCGACCTTGATTGCGATTTCCATTTGCATATGTGCTTCTTTTCAGGCAAATATATTTCTTTAGAGCGACCTATACTTAGTATTATTAAATCGATTTATTTGTTTAACCCATATTTACACAATTTTTTTGAATTTAAGATTACTCAACAATTTTTGGAATTTAATATTACTCAACAGCAAAAGGTTCTTTTAAATTGAAACGTTGGCCTTTTTTAATGTGTCAATAAATCACTCATTGTTTGCCATACGTATTTCCTCAAACCATTAAAATAGTTGTAATTGTTATTTAAATATGAAATATTTCGCCTGTACTATTTACAAGCTCAAAATTATCGCAAACGTAATTTACATATGTTCTATTATTTTGACCAGCACGAGTATATATATATATATATATATATATATATATATATATATATATATATATATATATATAGTTTTCAGAATGTGAGAGAATATATAATTATTTTCTACAGACAGACCACGTCGCAGCTAACAGGAGCAACGAAAGCCAACAAACTGGAAGTCCAAGACTTGATTGTCGCCCTCATTTGGGCTCATCATTTTGGCTCAGATTTCAAATCCCGAGTTAGGATGTGTCTAACATGGTTTTTATAACCAACACCCCCCCTAACCTATTTTTGGATTCACTTATAAGAGCATTGTAAGTAGTTCAAAACAATATTTTTCCTTACTTTTAACAGAATGTATATGATTATAAAATGCGACAAAGACAGAACTTTGGTGACTATATTCTTGCATAAGTAATAATATTGAAATAATGTTATCATAGTCAATAAAAGTTACTTTTATGGAAGAAAAGTGCATTGGTTTGTATTTTTAAGTAGTTTGTAAAAAATGTAATATAGGAATCGGTTTAAAAAATAAAAATGACAGCGATTTGGAAATGGAAGGCTCCGTTTTGAATTTGAAGTAGCGGCACCTGAGCAATCTGTGTTAACAATTTAAGAGAGTTCCATCAACGTAAGGAATATTAATAAGCATATTTTAATGTATTCCTTCATTTTAATCTTGGGGAATATTCGATTATTGCATGCGTAGTTTATATAAAAATTAATTTAAGTAGTTATTGCCTCGAATTTCTTTTTAATTTCGGTTCGCTGAAATTATTTCAAGTAAAGAGCATTATCAACTATTTAAAAAAAAAAAGGAAAAATGAACTGAACTTTTATTGACTATGGTAACATTTATTTCTCGTGTATTTATTTTTCAGGTAGTCGGTTGTTGCCTTTTCTACTAAACGCTCCTACAAAATAATATCGAGGAAATATCGAAAAAACAAAAAAAACAGAAACAGTTTTGAAAAATAATGAAGCTTTACTTACTTTAGTGAAATAATCCGAAATAGCAAAATGGGATATTAAAAAAGTAAACACGTAATCACTTTAGTTTTTTAAACCAAAGAATCGATAACAAAAGGAAAGAAGTTTTACAGTATTGAACGGTGTAGCATTGCGCCGTCAGATTCAGGGTTGTACTATTGTAATGTAAAGAACACGCAGAGAGGGTTGTAACCAACTGAATTCCTTCTAGTACACTGACAAAAAAACTTAAACAGATATATAAATAACAATAAAAAGGTTATGTAAAAGTTTTTAAAAGACATGTTATCATATAAGCAGGCTTTTTCCTTGTTTGACACGATAGAATATAACGTTCTTATTTTTATTTTTTATCCATTTATCTATTTTCGAAAGAGTGCCACGTGCAAGTGGAGTATGAAAAAAACAGACGTATGCAAAATTTATGTCGAGAATTGTCTAAATTTCCATATTTTTTTGGCTTTCACTTTAATAGGAACTGAATTTATGAGGTGAATTTATTCGACACACTATGGTTCAACTCAAGAATAAATAAACGCTAAGATTAAAGTTAAGGCATTATTGTGGGCCCTCCCTCCTGTTAAAAACCTTGTTAAACATTGTGGCATAGATTTACATTCTATGGAGGTCAGGCGCGAAGGAACACCCAATAATTTTATTATACCATATCTCTTCAAACTGAAACATAATTTTCAAAGTATACTTACGCAAATAGATATAAAAATCTTTGTTAAAGTTTGTGGCATATTTCCATGAAGTACAGGCGCGAACGCAGACCCCACAATTTTATTATACCATCCCTATTTTAGTTAAAACATACTTAACAAAGTATTCTGATGTACATCTATATCAAAACCCTTGTAAACGTATTTTTTATTTCACTTTTTATTTCCATACATTGTGGGCCAAGCGCAAACGCAGAACCCACAATTAGTATGAACCACCGTTCTGCCAGATCAAACATACCCATTCCTGATCCTCGATACATCTATCATTATATGTAATCAGTTTTCTAAAATAGTCAACCATACAGAAGCCTATTCGTGACAAGACACACACACACACCGACATTCAGCTTTATATTATAGACATATAATGAAATCAAAGTCGGTCTATTTACTGACTCCTTCTGTGTGAACATATTCATAGAGTTACACTTCAGTTATAGTTGCATGATTTATAAAAAGAAATATTATATTAATTATCAGCATCATATGCGTTACAAATTTTCGTCATATTCGTATTTTATTTCTATTGTGGATAATATTATTATACATGTATATGCATATATAATGTGTATAATTGCTAATGTATATATATATATATACATATATATACATTAGCAATTATACATATATTTATATATATACACTCATTATATATATATATATATATATATATATATATATATAATCAGGACGAAATCTGTTGAGTGTTCTAATGTATATGAGAATAGTAATGTCGAAAATGACTTACAATGCATTTCAGTGTATAAATAACATGGCATTTCTCTGAACAAACCAGACAGAGAGGCACATATCAATATTAATATAAAATTAGGTATTTGTATCTTTTTTCATATATTCCTCTGCTCATAAGAGGTTTCTAAATATATTAAACAATCATTATGAATAATACAACAGAGTTGCTTAGCGCTATGTTTACATGAAATTTATTTGCATTGGCCAAGGTTTTCGGAAGCGATTTGATCTGTGCTAAAAATTCAGAAACCTTCGAGTATTTCTTGAATTTTATGACTACCTATGAGACAGCTATTTATAAAAAAAATCATAATTTCAGTTTATTGGATCGAATAAAAATTTAATATTGCGCTTGTATTTATGACCTTGCACTGCACACGTTGTTCTACATTAGTCTTTGCGTCACTTTACGCTATAATTCATGTAAGCTAATTTATATTTGTATTACAAAAAGAATAAGTATTAGCAATAGCTGACTTATCAAGGAATAGGCACTAGTTTTATATAAATACATATATGATTTTGTATATATATATATATATATATATATATATATATATATATATATATATATATATATATATATATATATATACATAGTTGGCCTCATGGTTATCGTACTTAAGTCAATGTCATTATATTTCGGTTTCGATCTCAAACATACTGATATTTTTTTAATTAAAAGAAGCTAATTGTTTAGAAAAAATATAATACTCACATGCACGTGTCTCATTTTCTTTCCGTTTTTTTATACTTAATTTTTGACAGAAGTTTACGTAACGTTTAATTCCTATGCTATTTCTTTTTATAATAAGTAAGAATTCTACAGCTATTACAATATTGTATTGACCCGTGTTTTTCGACCGTGCAACGCGCTTCGGTGCGGCTTGCTAATTACTTTATAAAAATGCAATGCCTTTCATATGTCAGACTCCCAATATACGAGTAAACAAATCCGGGATGTCTTAGGCCGTTGTGTGAAGCATTTTAATACAAATATAAACAATATAGCAATCAACAGTATCAACGCGTATATAAGAATACTTATCTAATAAAAAGCAGCAATTAAAAATAAAAAATAAAGTATTTTATGATTTTATGAGTATTGTTTTTAGTGTATTTTAGCTGTTGGTTGGAAATCTGTCATTGCTTCTTCGATTGAAAAAATAAAACAAATATATTTTCAAGTGTGCATTGTAATATTATATTTTTATCTTGCCCGCATATTAAGTTAGTTATATATTTTTATTATATTTATTTAGCTGTAAAATAAAATGCGAGGTCAGATTTAAGTGTTCCCCCAAACTAATGAAAGTAAACAAACCTCTTTAGAAATATGAATTAAAGTGACTACATCAAGCTATATGAAATCCAGTAATTGTAGAGCAAAATAATATAAATTAAATGTTTGGAGTTGTTTAGTGTAGTTTTTTTTTTATATTTACTCAAGACAATAGTATCATTATTGTTTATAACTACCTACGCTTTTTTATTCTCTCGTTAAAATAAGTGGTTTTCTTATTGGCACTTATGGATACGTGTATTGTTTTACTCCTCAGTTTTATATGTATTTTTGTCTTTTATATCTACGATATGTACTGGGAGAGATTTTGAATGAGTATTTATGCGGACACTAGTGAACAATACTTCTTTCTGTCAATTTTGACAGAGAAGTCATATTATACCAAATAAATCTTGGCATTTGAATTCTTGTCTTTTCATATTTCTAAGGAATTATATTTGGGATTGGCATATACATTTCTTCACAATTTTATGAAAACGCACACCACAATAACAGCGTGAATAAGAGAGACCAGCCTTAAACGCAATGTATAATTCAGATGTATATTTGTCTATCTTTGTATTGATGAAACTGAATTGTTCTACACATCGTCTACGACCGAAATATAAATCGTGTTCATTCAGAAGTCACATCACCGTTTTTAGCCGTGTGACAAAGAATCGCTATATTAAGAATCCAGCTTGAATACTATTCTCTTGGTGCCAAACAACAACGCCGTTCGCCACCCCCTGGTCTTAAGCTTTGTTCACAAACACTCAACAGTTATTTCGCGCGGCGCCATTGGTCGTCCTATTCGACCACCTCATTCGTTTTCATTATTTTCTCCACGTAATTATTTGAAGAATCTCTGATGCTAAATTGGGACAGCTACGATCGCCGCCTTTCGCAACGACACCTTTTTATCTTTTATCTCACTATTATTCTTTTGCTCTCTATGAAACCTATTCTGCCTTTCTATATCTCTGTTATTCTCTTACAATGTCTTTATTCATCTAATTATTTGCGTTAGTTTTGGTAGTTTTTATATTGTACTACGCTTTTAAGTAAAATAATAGATTGAGGACGCCTCTTTGATGAACAAATTTCAAGACTTCGATTTATATCATATGCACTAGTGACGAATCACTGAGATTGTCAATTTGATGAGTCTTTATTCCCCAAAATTATAGACAATCACGTCCGAACACTGGTATTCACTAGACCACCGAAGTTAAGCAATCATTAGCCTGGTAAGTACCACATGAGTGATCATTTTAGATTCTAGGCGGTGTAGGTACGACGCTGCTGAGAATTTCAAGTTGGTATTTGGAGTCGCGTTTAATCTATTCTGTGAGATGAACCCTAAGTCTACGGTTAGCAATGAGACGAGGAGACAAAACACTCTGCAAAACCAGAAGTAGCCAATGCGACCATTGAGATAAGAAGTTGTACCAAATAGTGTGATTCGTTCTGAACAATGCCTTTGCCACTATAAAGAAACTACTTGTGTAGATTCTGAACAACTAAGTTTTGTGGCGCATCGCATACGTATGAAATCGGCTGTTACACTCGGTAGCTATCATTTCAGTATATGTTATCATATAGATGTATATGCAGAGATATTCACCATTATATATATACACCCATATATATATATATATATATATACATATATATATATATATATATATATATATATATATATATTGGAACAAATAGTTAATTAAACATGTTAAAACATTGTAAAAAAGAATTAAAAACATATTTAATTTTGAAAAAGACACACTAAATAAGTAGATAGTCCTTAATCCGCAGAGTTTCGAAGAAATACTTTCCTACTAATCAGAAAGTAGGATTTAGCAAAAAGCGGGATCGGAATTTGTTTCCAAAAGTATGTAATGAAACGACAAGTAAGTCATATATCTTTATTGATAAAAAAAAGTGAAGCAGAGGGAATAAGGTGAAGAAAAGAGTGATTTCACGGGAAGGGATAGTCTGGTGAAGGGTAAAGTATCCAGTAACCGTTAAATTTAAAAATGCAGAATCCATGGATATTGGTTAAATTTCCATTCGCACAAGTAAAATTCAAGCGAATCGAATAATTTGAAGAAGTAATCCAAAAGGCAGAAATCCGTGGAATAATTCAAAAATAGGTACGAGGAAAAGGGAATGTATTCCAATAATATTATTAAAAGAAATATAAGATGTGCGTAAAAAATGGAAGAAAATTTAAACTCAACTGTCGAGGTATGGCTAAATTAAGAAAAATGAGTAAAGAAAAAATATAATGGTGATTGAATTTATTTTAAAATAGAAAAGCTAATGTTAAAATTACCCAGACAAGACGAAGTTAAAAATTACCCAGACAAGACGAAGTTAAAAGGTGCCACAAATTTAAAGCAAAAATAGTGTCAACTGAAATGTACAAGTTATTATGTAAGAATTAAATTATCAGCAGAAATTATTAAAGGCCACAAAATAAAATGACAATAAAGATAAAATAAATCCATACACATATATATGCATACATACATACATATATATGAATACATACAATTGCGCATATATATATATATATATATATATATATATATATATATATATATATATATGTATATATATATAATTTTTTAATTTTTTATTGAGCCCATAATAAATTTACATTACTGTTTCCATTGGATTTTCACCCCAGGAGATGAGGTAGAGTACCAATTTCATCGGAATTTATAGGATGAAATTGGTACTCCACCTCATCTCCTGGGGTGAAAATCCAATGGAAACAGTAATGTAAATTTATTATGGGCTCAATAAAAAATCAAAAAAATCATATACCGCTCTATTAACATATCGTGCACTTTTATCGTTTTTTTTTACCTTATTTCCCTTGAAAAGAAATATATATATATATATATATATATATATATATATATATATATATATATATATATATATGATTATAAATAACTATTTATATACATACATACACTAGTGCTTCACGCTTTTATCACCGGTAAAGGAAGTTTCGATTGCCGCTGCTCGAATAATTCTATCTCCGAAACGAAACAACTTTTGGCTACGCTAGCGAAGAACTACACCCCTAGACCACCGCCAACTACTTCGGAATAGAGGAAATTTTTAACAGAATAAAGCTTAATATTAATTCAGACGATTTATTATGATCGAGCGACAGGAAGTCGAGGTCTCGATACAAGGTCAATTAATTGACGGCTTTTTATCCTCAAGACAGTTTTCAACATTTCATTTTTTTCTGAAAAATGGTGAAAGAAGTAAGATGGCGTAGTGGAAACATATTACTAGTATATGCAGCTTCTCTTCCGATTTTCGTATTTTAACCACGTCAGATCATACTTTGTTTTCTTTTGATATACTGATTGTTGCTATTTCTGATGATTTAAGGTCATAATAGATTCACTTATTGATATAATAATTAATGATTTATGTTGCTCTACGAAACAGATATTGTCAAGAATTGCAAAAGTCAACTGAATTAAAGAAATAAATTATAAGATGGTCAACATCATGTATTTTGGAATATAAGTATCTAGCTTTAAAATTCCCAGAATAGGGTGTCTGCTATACATTTGGCCTCGAACAACTGTCAGAACTTATGTTAATATGTTTTGTTGGGGTACTGAAATACTTTTATATATTATGAATTAAGAAAAAGAAAATAAATAAAAACTGTACGTTGAAATCTACAGTTACTTTTATATTTCGCCTGAATACTACCAAAACAAATTGCAAAGTCCTTGTTTCGAGGAGTTTTAAAGAATGCTATTGTTGCTATACTTCTCCTTTGAGCACCAAAATAAAAAAAAAACAGCAATTTATATCCGTAGCAATGCTAGAATTTACTGCTAACTGCATTAAATGAAACCGCCATGTGTTATTGTCATGAATTGCAAAAATCACCATGACCTTTAAAAAGTAATCATAACTTTTACCAAACGCAATTAATTTTCTTTCACAGTATAGCTTAGAAAGTAATCTGTAAACCGTAAGAATTGTTAGAAATTTGGTCGGAGAATTAGTGAGTGATGAAACTTTAAAGCAATTCCGATTGACTAATACTTCCACTTAACCATATATTCCAATACTACTGTGTTTTAATTATATATATATATATATATATATATATATATATATATATATATTCATATATATATATTCATATATATATTTCTGTAGAAATACATTCTAATAATATGTATCAGTCCTCATTTAAGAAGCTCAATGTAATTACAGAGCAATAATATATATATATATATATATATATATTTATATCATTATAATTATTTCTTTATACCTGCAGACACAAGTGTTTTATTGTTACGCAATAATAAGTGTGGGATTAGAATTCTTGTCTGTGAGGAGATTCGAACCCAGACACGAATCCTTTCAATTTCTATTTGCTAAGCCTTTACTTCCGAGCCCCTACACGTGTAATGTATATAGAGTGAATTAAGGAGTAATAAACGCTCAATTCCAAGAAGGACATGTGAAAATCTGTTGGGTCTGAGCTAAAAAAACTCATGAAATTTGCATAAATATTATATATATATATATATATATATATATATATATATATATATATATATATATGTGTGTGTGTGTGTGTGTGTGTTATTTCTTTAGGTTTATATGTATATATATATACTTCAAGAAAATGGGTTAAGAAATTCCAACGAAAGAAAGATGTATATTTAAATAAGGGAGTAGTCACCAACAATTCGTATTTTTTAACATTATTTTGTTATTCCGTGTCTTGGTTTTTCATTGAGAATTATGTTTGGATCATTGTAATAATGTTTTTAAATAATTGAAATCGGTTTTACGCGCGTTTTGGACGTTCTCTGAAGCGTCCTCGTCAGAAATCATTTTCAAATGTGTTGGAGATGTAAAAATGTCAATTTTCGTGGTTCATTTGAAGTGTTTCCAAGGGGTGGAGGCTTGTAAGTGTTTATTATTCATTGGCATGTTCAATTTTTATTACTCTTTTATGGGCTTGTCCAGGCTGCTGACCTGGATGGAGTCACTCTCTCTTTCTGCTAATGTTTTTTTTTTCTTTTCCTTTAGGGTGGGTGTGTGTGTGTGTGCTCGCGCGCGCGTGTGTGCGCGTGTGTGTTTGCTTTTATTGGTTTGAGAATGTATATACTGTTTTATAGTATTATGAGGTTATTTTTTTTCCTTAGGAAGGTGACTGGGACCCGGGTCATTACTAATGTGTATGTGTGAGAAGGGGGGAAGCTCTTCTGAAATAAGGGTAGGGGTGCTTTCATTCTATTTTGATATTTATTTTTTTGGATTGTTAGATTTTAGTATTGTGATTTTTCGTTTTAGTCTTTTCGGGTATTCCTTATATTATGTTTCTTTAGAAAGAGGAGTGTATTTAAAATATGTATAAGGGATTTTTTTAATGTTGCTATTTATTTGCCTCCCCATGTGGGTATATATATATTAAGATAAACCTAAAGAAATAACACTACAGCTTTATCTTAGAAATTTTTATTAAATAAAAATCATTTTAGATAACTTGATTATGTAGGAGAACTGTTATATATTCAATGGAGCGCCTTCCTCTTTATCACCGCATTCATAAGTATCCGGAACTGGGAGCATACCATTTTGACACGCGTCAGCGGAGGATTGGCAAATACTCGGTTGGTGGCAGCAATAATGCAGGAGTTTTATTGTGGGAGTTCATGTTTGTCATGCTCTCGACATATGACCAAACGAAATAATTCAACAGGTTAAGGTCGAGGAAGAGCATTGCTAGTGACAAAAGGCGATCAAGTCGTAGCAATCTTTCTGAAGCAAAGCTTTAGTTTCTTTGAACTTGTAGATCAGCGCCGAGTCCAGCTGCCACAAGCAAGGTGTTTCAGCGGCTACACTCTTCAGCAAATCCCGGTACACTTTGATGTTGACTTTCAAGCAGACTTCAAGGATGTGAGGTGGCATGATGTGACCCTCACTTGAGACTACATCAAAGACCATCACCGTAGCCAGAAACCTTGTTCTGAATATCCTGGGTACTTCCATGGTATTCATGACACTCCATTGATACATTTTTAGAGTGCCGGTAATGCTCCCATTTTCATAACTTTGATCGGTAAAAAGCATGAGTTGTACAGCGGCTCAGCTACAATCTCGCTTTTGAAGATCGTGTCACTTCCAGACATGAGAGGCGACTTCTATTTCTCTAGGGATTTGTATACAACTGGCCTATTAGTAGATGGTCTGAAAAAAAATCGATTTTTTCAAACAAAATTGGAATCATGTCGTCTTTCCTATAGAGACAAGATTTCTGTTCCACCCTGTCTTTATAGAGAAAATATTCGTATATTTTACAAGGCTTATATTATTTTATCCATTTCATAACCCTGCTAGATTTTGTAATCCGGGTTTATTTTTGGAGTCAAGTATTTCCAAGAATGTTCACAATAAGGTCATTCCAACGTTTGTAATACACATAATAGTCACTTTAAATAGATACATACTACAGGGACCTGTGGAAATTCTACAGGGGATTCATATGTAATATATTGATGTTGGCATTCTGTAGATATTCAGCGTTAATGGAGATGTTCCGATAATATTGTAGCTATTTTGGGAAATTTCTTATTTATTTATTTATTTTACTGTACCCAATACAGTGTTTGCTTTTTACAAAGGACGTTAGTTTCATTAGCTGAAATTGACACCAACACATTGTGCTTTATGACTTTAGTATTTATGTCGTGCTTCTGTCATCCCTGTTACCGTTGGAGCCATTGTAATGAATGCACGTTATTTTCTTAAAGAATCATATGAAAATTAGTTGAATTTCCAGTAATTGCTAGCATATTTATAAGTTGTATGTCTGGATATTTTTTAAATACGAAAGAGTAGCATCTGGTATCCGGGCAATCATCCTAGTGTAGAATATGGTCTATCGCTGCACTTCAGTTTGTTTGCCCTTTTCAATATATGTGTGACCTCCTATGCTTTTGGGGGGGGCTGGTTTACTACCTCATGAAAAGCGACTCTGTGTCACATATTGCTATAGTGGGGAAGCACTTAAATGGCAATTGAAAAAGGTAGTCTTTTTCCATCAATGTCAGGCGTTGAAAAATCAACTGTATAGATATACTGATATGTTAATACATATGCCGATAACAGCCCATTATTTCTAATGTAAGGCGTTCTTTCTAGAAATGTAATATCTTTTTAATCAAATGATTATTGCTAACACTGATTTTATTTGACTGTTTTCCTTTAAGTAAGGATTATTTTGTTTTTTGAAATATGCTCATTACTTTCTCCCAATAAAATGTCACGGTAATTTCAGCTTCATTAATTATTCATGCTCAAAGCTCGTAAATCAGTCTGCACCATTACAGCGCGTTTAATCAGGTTTAATATCTCGTCACATAAATCATACGGTGAAAACTAAAGATGTTTACTTAAAAATATTATTTGTAGTCTGATCAAGATACAGGTCTTAAAGAAAAATTATCTGTGCTGCCCGAAAAAAATGAAATAATAGGTTGCAATTTTCGTTTAAGCATGCTATCAATATCATCACTCTATCTCACAAATCGGCAAATGTATTTTTTAAGACAAACTTCATTATCATATGTGTTTTAGGTTATAACAAGCAAAATATTTTCACAGGTATTTTTCTATGAAAAAAAGGATGTTACATTATCTTGTAAGTCACAAAGCAAAAACCCATTACAAGAATATATTTACAGACGCGCAGCATAAATAATACGAGGGTTCAATTTGAACATGCTCTGGTACAACTATGCTATTTGTGTAACGGAATTAACACGTAATAGACAACTAATGGCTGGTATAATTATAACTTTCAATGAACATTTGCTATAACAAAAAAATTACAGAAACATAATTAAATATAATAGTTAGAATAGAAGTGAGTGATACTGGAATAACAATATATGAAAGTGGCTTAAAGATGCATACTTTTCTGAAAAATAACATCTTATTTTGGACACGAATACACCTGGATAAACACATACTAACTCGCCTGCATAGTCATCAGACGATATAATTGTGCTTGCTAAATGAATACTACACAATCAGAAGTTCTACATCACCAATACTGGAAAATGCCTAACTACGGGGTAGACCCATAAAGTTGACGATTTAAAAATATTAACGCTGCAAATGTATTTTTAAATGGTTTTATTGAAAAAATCGATTCCAGTGACTTTATAATGTAGTAAAGTTGACATCTTTTCTATGTCGCCGATTTCTGCCTCAATAGCCACCTAGATGCGGGTTCGGAAATTCGAGAATGCTTTTTCCACAGGGGGGAGCTTGCCTGATGGCGGCGATGTGTTTGTAGGTCATGTTAGTGGCCAACTTGTTGATTGTTTGCATTAAGAAGTTAAACCAGGGTTTCATCAATAGGACATGAAATTATGTCGTCATTCCGAAGTCAGCAATTTCATCGTTCAGCACTGTACACTGAATCCATGAGTTCAGAGTTGTGCATCTCCGTTGATAATCCACGTCTCAAAAACGTATTAACATGCTTTAACTTTTATTAACATACACCAAGTAGGTAATAAATTTGAAAGATCAACTTTTGTCAACTTTAGGGCATACGTTACTCTCTAACGTATCGTATTCTTACTCAGTTGCCGCAATTCAAGCGATACAATTATATTTCATATAGCAGTGTCGGTTAATCTTATTTTTAATACAACAGCAAAAGTGTGGCCAATATTTGCATGAATTTCAAACATGAATCATATTTTTCGTTTTAAATTGTGTTGAAAAAGGTAGTATGCTTGTGTACTTGTATGTAGCAACTAAGCGTGAAAAGTTCGAGTTTCCCCGAACCATTCAGGTCACTGCTTTCACTAATATTAATAGGAATACTACGAATCTCGCACCCGTCATGATGAAATAGTAGAGATTATTTAATTCGTAAGTTTTCGTTGTATAAACAATGTATAAGAAAACAGAACTTCTAATTTTCATCAGTCACTCTTTGCTTCTCCCGAACTTCTTCCAGTTGTGAAAGTTAACACTGTACACATTTAAAACCGCCTCAGACAATGTGTGATTCGGTGTAGCACAGATTTTAATCTATTAAAAACTATCAGCGCGAGCACGTTATATCATGTTTCTAGACAGTTTAATGCAGCCGAGCTACGATGCTTGCAGTCATTATTGGATTTTTCCACAAAAGATTATCATTTTTACACGTAATTAAATGGTCGGATGTAAAAACAAATATTATAAAGTAGAAAATTATTTTAAAAGAGATGAAGTCGTAGAAAAATGGACACAATGAATTTTGATCATTCATTTATTGATCGCTGCAATATTAGCCATGCTACTGATTGACATCGAAAAAAGTGAATTTTGGTCAGCTTAACAGAAAAGATTTTTTTTTTAGAAAAGAAACACTTTTACAATCATTCAAAATGAAAAAAAACACTGAACAATATGAGCGTGGTTTTACCCGGAAAGGGGAAAAAATAATGAAAACGAACCAGCAGCTAATAAAAATAAGAACATAAGCAGATTAAAAAAAGAAAACTTTTACAAAATAAAATAGAGAAAGAAGAAAATGCCTAATAGTTTATTTTCTAGAACATATCTCCAATACATATTTTTAGAATAGTGTTACAAAATAAAAAAAATAGTGATTGTTATTCTTATTTTTACTATTTCTCTAGTATGACTACTATTCTAATGTTAAGTGCTGATAGTACGATGCACATTCTAAATTTTCTCATCTATTGAAATCAGAAGTCTTAACGTCGAATCTGGAATCAATGGAGAATTACTAGCTGTGCAGTAAATTTAATCTATAAAAGTGCATTATCGTCGTTAGGGCTGGGAATCGAGTTTAGCTTACATAAACATAAGGAGCAATGAATAAAAGTGTTAATTACTATACCACATACTTCACGAAGGTTCGGGACTAATCAATAATACAGCCGATGATGACTACAAATGTTATTAAATATAAAATACACCTACGATATCCACCACGACTTGGCTGAATAAGTATATGTGTGCGAACAACTATTTTGAATTTTGGAAATTAGGAGTGACATTTTCCATTAAACAGATTATTCTTATAACTTTTCTAATCCATGTATGCCATTTTGACACTGTTTCCTAAAGACCCGTCAAATAATCAATGAAATACATGTAATGTTTACTCCTAATTGACAATATTCTGGAGGTTGAAGTTTTATTTTTCAGTGCGGACGCTACAAATAAAACAACTGCAAAATATTTTAGACATCTACCCGCTCAAACCTGCTGGTAGGATACCATGATACTTCCCTGAAGTAAATAAATATGGTTAAGATTCACAAGTTTGACAAAGTGATTTTCGAGTTCGCAAGTTACACTTGAAGAAGGTCGGGGTTACTTCGCCCAGAACATCGTGAGAATAAGACTTAAGATGAGAATGCTCGTCCGGATAAGCCACTTCACCCTCACAAATCCTCAGCTCCAAATTAACGAAACAGCAAATGATTAATAGTTCCCTTGTAAAAATACCGATACTTTTCCGTTATCGAAAAATGACGCTAATTTTTATTTGAAAGGTAGCATGTATTTTTCTTTCAGCTTCTATGCAGTTACGTTTTTAACATTTATCACTGTTGAACTTTAGCATGACGAGCATTTTCTCGTATAATTAATTAAAATGTCCATGTGGATGATTTTATGTACGTGATTATCCATCAACGTTTTATATAAATAATGGAATCATCCAATCTTCAAAAATGCAATTAGAAGTTAAGTAATCATATATATATATATATATATATATATATATATATATATATATATATATATATATATATATATATATATATGTATGTATATGTATATATATACACAGAGAGAGAGAGAGAATTGTATCACGTCATGTCATATGCTACTGGCAGCATGTACCCCAGTACTACCTGCCTCATGGTCGGGTCACCGGTGACTAAAAAGGTTCCCCCGTCAGACTTGTTTGGTGAGAAGGGTGGCTAGTCTCCCTGAAGGATTAAAAACAAGACCTTACAAAGGACGAATGAAACCTTTTTCGGAGTCAACGGTCCAGTAGCACTATGTGTGTTTGTGTGTATGTATGCGTATGTTGGGAGTGGAGAGGGCTCCAGTAAGCCGTGGTTAAGGCAACCTTTGTAGAAGAAGCAAATCTGATTTAAAAAAAAACATAAAGCGGGAGACCAGTGCCCGCATTAAGCTGGTCTGCAGCTTAACTTTTTGCTGGCTATCTTTCTCTTGCTTGTTGCTTGATCTAACATTTTGAACCTTGAGAGAGACTTGGGTATCGTACAAAGTTAAGGTTCTGTAACATCATCTGTGTATAGATACTCCCTTAGGTATTTGTCTATAAAAATGGTCCTGTGACGATGGAAAAGTTGTGATGGGTTGAGGCTTGAAATGCTGGAAGCATGTAATAATTAATCTCAATGACCTCTTTAGCGGCATGCCTGCTTGAGCGTGTGAATTCACCTGTAGAACTAGAAAAAAAGTCATTTTTGGGCTCATGCCTGAGGAAGGGGCGCTCATCTGACAAGATGTTGCAATCCTCATACATACATATATATATATATATATATATATATATATATATATATATATATATATATATATATATATATGGCGGTACATCTTGAAAGACCCTTGGTATGTACAGGCTTAGCGACCTTAAATTTCAAATATCGCTAATTTATGGTATGAATTGATACAAAATTAGAACACACAGTTTTGGAGGATATGCCACTGAACCATTAGGAGCAAACACCTTTTCCATGGCGTTTTTGTATCGAATGTGAAATCTGAAAATCAAAGTAATTTTTCCCTCTTAGGGACAGGATTAATGTTGTAGTGGCGTTTGAAACCCGGACGTATCTCAGCGTCCGCTCTAGTGTGAATAGAACTTGAATACACTGAGCGTCAAAGAGCCCAAACAATCGGAAAGCAGCAACAGACAAGCAAACTCGAGTAACCAACGAAAGACTATAGAATAGACGATTGTCGACAGAGGGATTTTATCGCAACCAAATCAGTTGTAAGCACCGTGTAGCTAAATGCATCAGAGAGGAGCAAAGATCGCTTTCTAAAGTAAACCTAGCTGTGATCTGGCACGTTCTTCTAGCAATATCATCAGTTAGATCCTAAAAATAGTATACCTGTTGGGTACACAATCTGGCAATAAAGAAGAATGTGATGTGAGAATTTGTTGTGGGCTCTGAACACACTGTTGCAGATTCGAAAACATTCTGAAGGAAATTTGCCGGGATTCTCTGCTTAGAAATCAACGTCTGATCAGAGATCCATGCCATTCGGAGAATATAGATGACTCTGTGTCCGACAGACCAAAATATAAACACGAAAGACATCTCATCCCGCTCCTAATCTTCTTTGGATACGACCCTGCTTAGTAAGTTTTCTTGCTCATTATACAGATTACCAATGCCGGAATCGCCCTTCTAGTTAAAACATATTTTCTGCCTGGGACAAGGGTCGAATCAGACTATTAGAAGGCATACAGCAAAGTGATAGTGGTAGTGTTTCACGGTTAACGGTTAACTACAGACTGCATTTCGTAGATCATTACATGAAGGCTACCACGAACTATGGCATGTGGATATTGAAGGTAAAAAATTCAATAAGAAAATATGCGGACCCCGCTTGTCAAGAGCCACCCCTTTTTTTTTTTAGATATATGGCAACAGAAATTCGGTAATAAACAATTTATGTCCATGTTAAATCGTCGCAGAAATTTCCTCTGTTGGGAAGCTACTTACCAATTTGCGCTCTCGCTTCTGTGACTCCTTTGAACACATACCCTCCTACTATTTAACGGTCTGCTTGAAATGTTTCACAGGGAATAATATCTAGCCTTTCCAATAAAAGTTTGCTCTGCAAAAAAAAAAAAATGCAAATAAAAGCAGAAAGACATGTTTGTTCATCCTGCAAAAATAATTTTTATAAAAACAAAATATATAAAAAGGTGAGAAAAAGCTATAAAGTAACAAGTTTTACAAAAAGAAAAAATATTTATAAACACTGACTTATACTAACAAGGAATTGTACCAAAATACAAACAAAAATAATGAATGGATAAATTGTTATTAACCTGGGTAATCTTTCAGTTATGTTGGTAAAATACTACCGTTTTCTTTACAAATTGTTTTTTCTGTATTTCGTTTGTAAAATATTGCACGTTACTCCAAAAGATAGAAAATTATATATATTCATATCACTTCCAGGAATTTTTCTTAATATTTTGGGTTCATGTTTTTTTTTTTTCATTTTTGTTGTTATATTGTAATTTCATATCCTATGAAAGTTGTTATTTCATGTTTGGGCAGCGCATTTTACGATTAGCGCCACTTAGAATCATTTTAAAAATTGGTTTAGTCGTTCGGTATTTTCCGGCATTTTCCCTTAGATTTCGGGCAAACTCGAAAGAATCCTTAGAGATCTTCGGTTCTCAAACTCGACTAGTACATTGCATTCTTTTATTTGCGGGCATGAACCATAATTATTTGCATCTTAATTTCAATAAATCGTAATACGTAAATTAACTTCTATATTATCAGATATATTTTTAATTGATTAAATGATAATGCTTTAATTAACGTCCAGGTGGTATCTTAATAATGTACACTATTTGACTACATTGAAGTTCTATTGAATCAGAATATTTCTAACAACGGGAGGAATATTCGAGTTCCAATATGTAATTTCCTCGGGTCGGTAATGAATCAATATTTCAACTAAATAATTATTCATTTTTTTAAAATCTTGTTACGATTGATTGTTTTGTTTAACTATAGTTCGACATTTGATAACTCCGAATCAATCTTCTTATTGATTCTGCTGTATCGTTTGATCGGTATCGTAAATGCAACAATATACATACCCCTCTCGTTTTGAAGCGCACATGTCGAAGAAAGAACGCCATTTTCAACGCTGACCATTCTTTATATTTTTCCTCGTAATTAATTCTGATAATCTTCGGTGTATTGTCTTTTGCTATAGATTCTACGGTTGACTTAATACTATATCTGTATCAACTTGAACTTTGGTTGAGTTTAATATCCGGAGAGTCAAAACAGCTGTTGGCATTCGATTACAGGTGCACTCTGGAGAATATCAGAAAAGGCAATGCTACTAAATTTATTATTTCAGGAATTGGCGTGAAGCCTCAGATTTAGTATTTCTTCATTCGTTCAATCATTGATTTATCCTGCGTCTTCAGAATAATACTGAATCGGAGATGAGGGTTGGTCTTCCCGTAATATGGGATACTGTCAGGAATGAAAAGAATAACACAAATAAAAAATACGAAGGAAAAATAAATAAGCTGATTTAGCTTAGTACCAAGGAAGAGTGAAAAACAACGGAAAACTGAAAGGGGAATAAATATGATAAAAAACAAAGAATACAATATATTTGCTCGGATATTTTTTGTAACTTGACGGAATACTAAATACATTCCCCAATGAAATCGCTATAATTGCTAATTGCCCTTACATTATGACTTCTTCCCGTAAGAAAAGACGTTACTCACGTTTTTCCTATCTTTTTGTTTTTACGCCCAAACCTCTATATTCTGGATCCTAATTATTAAAATATATACATCAATAATACTTTTCCCCCATCGATACTTCATATTAGTTTTTATATACCTACTATTTAACGAGATTTACAAAGATCACTCTGTGGGACACACATAACGTCTCCTGGGAAATAAAAAAACATTGCCTGATTTAAACAAACATTTTCACGCCGTCCTATATAACGAAATTATATTTAAGTTCTTAAGTATTAAACGGAATTTACACCAATTACGTTTGTAGAACACATTATCCAGAAGCTGCTTTGCAAGACAATACCACATTGGTAAGCGTCGCAATTTGTGCACTTGAAACAAATAATAAAAACAAAAATAATGTAAAAGAACGACCCACCGGAAGTTCTATTTACTATATATATATATATATATATATATATATATATATATATATATATATATATATATATAATGTAATTCTTGGTACGTTCGCAATTAATAGTCTCAAAAACCACTGATCGGATGGCTTCACCGTTTGGTATAATATGATTACTATATCAATGTGTGTTTTTATATATTTCTTTTTAATTATAACATTATACTTAATTTTTCTATGTTAAATAGGTGGTTTTCTTTGTACCGATAGTCCATATTTATTTAAGGGCAATTATTTATTACCGCTCCTGTCACGCGACCAGTGTTTCCAATTAAGCGGTTTTCCTGGTAGATCTGGAGATTTCGTTTGCAATCTAGCGGGGAATTCTAGAAAATCTGGAGATATTTGGCACCCAAACACCCCCAATTTTAGATTAAAAAATAAAGAAAAGCGCTTGAAAATACGTTAAAACATAAAATAAACTCATTCATCTAAGTAAAAAAAAAGTAGCATTTATTGCCTTTGGTAACAATTATTTTTTGATTATTTATTTTGTTTTTCACCTTTTTTCGGCTAACCATTCTTAAATCTCGCTATAAAATCGCTATAAAATCGATTTTTTCAAGTACAATTTAGGTGGGGAGCTTTCAAACCTCCTAAGTTTCGTTTATAATACGATCTTAGCAACACCGCTTTATTTATAAGTGTTTAGTCGAAAATTGTAAAAAGCAAGAAAAAACAGAAAACATTTTTTTTTTATACCAATACAGTAGAATTTAATTATCCACCAACCTAAATACTTTTAACATGCTAAAACAAAGTGTTTGTTTTTCTAATTTGAAAATATGTTGAACCATTATTGTGATGTTTAGTTTGCAGTATATTTCAATTTAACTTTTGTTATAAAAAGTTTTAGTTTATGATTCGTTTCTTGCAAAACTAATACCCTCTCTGAGAAAACAGGTAAAACTAGCTGATAAAATATGTAAGCCTTCTGGGGGCTAACCTCTACAATATAATTCCAGAAACATATAGTGAAAAAACACGGAGCGTTTTATATATTGAATATACTATGTTTATAATTTTTATGGAAGGAAGTTAAAATATGGAGTTTTTTTTAGGGGGGGGGTCAATTAGCGATTTTTGCAAATTTCAGACGATAAAAGTTAAAAATCTACTGATTTTCTGGAGACTTCTTTCTCCTGATCTCGCGGTGCTTTTTTTTTAATCTCAGTTGCCAACACTGCATGTAAAGTATATATTGGTCTCACCACTACACAGGATGTGTTTACAATATCGGTAAATTTTCAATGGGTTTAATCACATGATTATTGATAATGTAATCATGTGATTGAAATTTAATTTAAATTAACCGCACGTGGTCGCTTTCCTATCATATATTCATCGAAAAATGGTAGGTACATACAAAATGAATGCCGACGCTCAAAGTGTTTAAACAAAAAATATCTTTACTAAAGTTGTAGTTTTCAGTAGTAAATACAAAACGCAACTATTTATTTTTGCTATTTTTATATAAATAAAGCATCGTAATTTGTAACAATAAAAACTAATTTTTACAGGAACATTACGAAAAAAGACCCAAAATCCGTATTAATTAATTCGATATAACTGGAAGAAAAAATTAATGTCTCACATACTATTCAGTAAATTAAAGATTTCTAAAAACACTACTTCTTTGTTTTAAATTTGAATATATTATTTATTTACCTTTTCTCTTCAATTTGTGATATATAACACTTTGGTGGGTAAATTAATTATTTACTTTTTAATAGACATTTCAAAATAAGAGGCGTGGATTATTCGACCCCTGTCTTTCCAAGCTTATAACTATTCGAAAAATCTAATTCAAGCCCTATTTTTTTCAATTAAAGGAGCAAGGACCAAGGTTTCATTACAAAAACAAAAGAAAAAACAAACAACGTAGTAAAAAAAAAAACTTCGAACTTTACAGGCAGATTTCTAAAAAACACTAGTTTTTTATTTTAAATTGTAATATATTATTTATTGACCTTTTCTCTTCAATTTGTGATATATAAAACTTGATGAGTAAATAAATTATTTACTTTTTAATAGACACTTGACAATGGGGGGGCGTTAATTTAAAAGAAACGTTTGTCTAAAAGATTATATTCGGTTTATTGGAAAGAGCGTAAAATTTCACATTGATCCTGAAAATATCCTAAAAATAGAATCAATAAAAAAAATTTGATAGATTTTTGAAGTTTAAAAATTGAAAATATGTAGTTCGTAAAATTTATTACTGTTTTTTAAAAAATAAAAAAAATATTTCTATTACTTTTAAAACAACGTTAATAGTTTATTTTGGAAGTATAATCCTTAAAGAAAATAAACAACCCACTCTTAAAAGAGAAATTAAGAGGTCTTTTTTATATTTTTCTCGCAGTTTCGTGATAGGGGTGTCAAAAATCCTTACAAAAATTCTGATACATCTACAAGATTGGAGTGTTTATTCATTGTAAACTTACCCGACAACCTATAAATGTCGACTTTTCCAATGTTAATGGTAAGCTGGACTTATGTAAAAAATAAAAAAAAGATATACCGAACTGACTTTTTCGTTTAAAAATAGAATTATTTCCCTTTCGTTTTTAACGTTTTTTTTCATATTTTGTGTTTTATATACATAAAGTACAATTGCTGAATTTTACTGTTTTGATTATATTCATTTGGGAGGCAAAATTAAAAAATTAAAAAGATTAAAACGGACCGAAATTTAAGTTTCTGTTCAATTTTTACAACAACCGTAAAACAGCGCATACGCAGCCAGTTTTATCTTAATTTATAAGCATAATTTTGAAACATTAAATCAACATTTTATTTATTTTTCTACATAATTAATGACGAAAGTATTTTTCTGTTTATGTTCTGAACATCTGTTAAAAAATAATTTGTACATTCTCTTGAAAAAAAGAATCAAACTTTTCTCTACATTCACACAACTATTTTCAGTGTTCATGTAAAACATTTATCTGTCTTTTTTATAATAAAAATTCCGTTTTGAAAGAGAAACGTTTACTGCCACATTTCTTTAAGAAAAAGTGCAAGTTTTCCTGAAAAAAGACTTTCACGTAACAATTCATTTAAAAAAAATAATCTTTTTTGGGGGAAAATTACAACTTTGTTTGATTGAAAAAATCCCCAAAATAATAAAAGTAAATAAACGAACAAAATGCAATTTT
Organism: Euprymna scolopes; assembly: GCF_053919585.1. Taxonomy (NCBI): domain Eukaryota; kingdom Metazoa; phylum Mollusca; class Cephalopoda; order Sepiida; family Sepiolidae; genus Euprymna; species Euprymna scolopes. Next base: position 55,389,982 of record NC_136499.1, on the reverse strand, counting down.
TCTTGAGGAATGTATTCCATTTGAACAAACTGAGCCACAGCAACGCGTGGGCGAGTACAGCATGTATATATATATATATATATATATATATATATATATATATATATAATGGACATGGTAATTAATTATGGGAATAGTAATTAATAAAAATTGAAGAAAGTGCTCAATACTGTTGTAGAGCAAATATGCGTCATATTTTTTATTACCGTAACTTTCTGTTAAGTTACATTATTGTTTCAGCTACTTTTTTTTGGCCGTCTTTAGCTTCCTCAGACTTTTACAGAAATGTTCACAATTTTGTGATGAGAGAGTGAAAGAGTACATGAGGTCAGGGGGGTTGAGGAGAGTTGAAGAAAGAGAGGGAGGGAACAAGGGGGAAGTTGGGAGGGGCGATTGGTATGTCGGTAATGTATTACTTTTGGGGTTTAAGGAACTTGGGGGGAGAGTCTGGGAAGTTGACTTCTGGTGTTGCTGAGGGCATAGAGATACATGGAGGGGAAGGGGAATATGTGGGGTTGGGAGGAGGGGGTTACTTTGAAATTCGAGTCTGAACATTAAAGTTGGTGATGATTTCGTGGTAAGTATGTCTTGACTTGTTGGGTGTTCGCTTATTTTTGGAGGCAGGGGGGTCGATGATTCGGTTAATTTATTTTTAGTTTTTATTTTGTTGTTAATTGTTTAGATAGGGTTAGTTAGCGGTCACGGGCACGGGTACACACGTGCGAACGTACACACATATATAGTTAAAAGAATCGGTCACATGTCAACATACATCACCGCCCTGGCGTGCAAATATATGCACATATGTGCGCAGGTTTATGCTGGTTTATACAGATCAAAAGATGCAACAGACTCGTATAAACCAGAATGTTCCATCGAATATCAAACAAATGAGGATGGGGTGTGGTAGTCTCCCTCCTTCTGCAGTCTTGAACTCTGTTATTGGCCAGCATTTAGTTGACGACCCGTGCTGTGCCGATAGATATAAAATAGAATGGATCGACGTGTTACATAGTGCGGACTCCAGAAACAATTTACTGATTTTGGAGTCTGTCTCTATTGCGGTGCGGAAACCTTCTTTGTACCGGCAGAAAGAAACATCTAACACATTGTTTCTCTTGGAGGAACTGTGAATTTTTTTCCCGTTTTCCCTCCTCGTTGTGCCAATATTTTAATCGTTTTTTAAACGTTAATAAACTCTATTTTAGTGTCCTAGTAATTTTTGGCATATTCAATATTTCCCCATCAGAAGTCTTTATCAATTTACTCCTCATGAGATGATAGCTGAAAGAGCTATCGAAAGACTTCCGCCATTATATTTAAAACTCTATTTAAATTCGGTACCTCTGAACATTAATTTAAATATCTTCGGAGAAGGTACAGTCAATATCAAATTGACATTTGTAATACTATTATTCGAATAAGGAGTAGAATTAGATCTACCAACCTCTCCATATTTTTTTTTGCGTTCTTGTCCGGAAGAAGATGTGGCCCCACTTTATATCAGTAAACGCATTGCTGCATCTCGGATGAAACCTAGTTTGTCTATGGAGCGGGCGTTTATACGAGACGATATTAATAAGTTGACACAGAAGCTCGAGGTGTATATTAGAAATCCTCATTACCTTTGGTCTGTAGTTAAGGGTTTCCTGTTCTTTTTTGACTTTTTCTGCTTTTGCAAGTATTTATCCATTGGTGATCAATTTGCTAAGCAACGTGGTTCCAAAGACAATAATACCCATCTTGCTCTTCTGGTTCGTAGAAGATATGGGTGTGAACCCATTAATGGAAGCAAACATGTTTTCAGTCTTCCGAAAACTGAATTTACAGAAATTAAAAATAGAGTTATGTCTAAGGGATTGGATTTTTGTATTTCCCCAACCCGTATAAATAAAGAGCGAACACATTCTGCCTTTGAAGTTTTGTTCTCCGAACAGAGACATAATGTTCTTATTTCCCCGGAAAGAATTTCTTGGATGAAATCTAGTTTAGTTGTCTTAGCTAACCGATACAGTAACACACCTGTAGATTATAGCAACTTTGTCTGGAACATAACGCAATTTAAATATTTGAAAGCGTTAACATCCGATGCCAATATTTATATGTGCAAACCAGACAAAGGTGCTGGAATGGTGATTTCGGCCACATCGGACTACGTTGAGAAAATGGCAGTTATTCTCAATGATGTTTCGAAATTCCGTAAAATCTGTTGAGTTGACGGATAATACTTGCAAGAACGAGGCAAAAATGCAAAGATGTCTACTTGTATTATTTAAAAGGAACGTTTTTTTGCAAGGACGTCTATGAAAGGATTATACACTCTGGTTCACAACGTCCTAGAATGTATGGTCTCCCCAAAATCCACAAGCAAGGTGTTCCACCGAGACCTATTTTATCAATGATACTAAATATGCAAGCCGAGTGTACTTAAAACAATCTAGCCAGCATGAGAAGCACAGATAAACAAGACGTAAGCAACATCATTATGTTACAAATTTTCACGAACTAAAATGTCAGATGTATTAAAATATCACATAAATAAAATATACTTGCATCAAATAGCAAATACCATCTGCCTAGGACGTTGAAAATAAAGATAACCAAATGTAACACGATTCGATACATGTTGGATGCATGGAAGTGTGTTTCAAAAACACTGAGTACATGGGTGTCTAGCTAAACCCAACCAGCTAAAAAGAAACAAATAATTTGATTTATCGAAGTCATTGAAACAAACGAAACAAACAAAATACCGTCTAATGTATACGTTTGGCCTTTCCACATCTTTCTGTATACTAACAATCTAAAATTGATATCAGAGGAGGCTTGGTGACTTGGGTTTGTTAGTGCATATTCATGCTTACCATTAAATATCAATCTCAATAAATATATATTTGTTTATATTTTAAACGTACCAATGTGTCTTCATTATTTTAAAGCAGAAAAGTAATATAATATAAAGTCTATAATGATAATCATGTAAGCAGCATTGTCAAGCGTATTCTGTATTTTCTAAGTTTAGTCCATTAAAAAACTGGATGCTCACCTCTATATTAATAACCTCGTATCTTTTACGTACATGTCTACGTGTGTCACGCTTTCTACATTATAACTATCAGATCAAAAACTCTTATTTATTAAAATGTAAAACAAATAAATAAATAAACGATGCCTCTTTTAGCCGTAAAGGATATTAAAATACATCTCCTTGATATTCTTGCGTTTTCTTCCGTCTTCAGAGAGGCCTATAATATGGTGTTTCCATTCGTATAAAGCGTCTATACAAAAATATTTGTAACATACTTCGGCAAAGATATTGGAGATGGACCAATATAACACAGATAACGAGATTTATTCTGGAACTACATTAACAAGATTACTTAGGTAAATAATTTTACAGTTTTAATAAATAATCATTTTAAATTATATTACGGGGGCTCAAAGCACGCAAAACTTTAAAAATATCCCAGCATAAATATAGTACATAGGAAAGATGCCGCTGTGAAATTATTAAAGATCCGAGTATTTTACATTAATTTCCTTTGCATAAAAGAAACTATTATTTGAAAACAGCAGATTAGTTGGTAAAGTCTGCCCTTTTATAAATCTTCCATTACGTAAATAGCGTACATTGTTAAAATATTTCCTTTATGATCTGGGATTTTCGCAAATTAAATCTTATTCAAATTGTGCGCTAATAACAATGTATAAACTCGCAGCGGTAAGAAAAAAAATTATACACACATAAGTATCGGTTTCTATAAAATACAGAAACAACGTCAACATCTATTTCTATTCTAAGAGACATACATATAAAAATGTATGGTAAGATATCTTAAAATAAATCGAATTTGTGGTTAGTATTGCTTATTTACATCAATTAGTGTTATTCAAAATGGATTTGGTAAAACAACTCGACGTTCAGACGTAAGAGTTTTTCTATAAAGCAATATAATTCTTGCTTTAGAACAAACAAGATTTGAGACCGCATCGTAAGTCACTGATCTGAGATTTGATTAAAACTATCTATTACATTGTCTGTAAAAACTGGTCACATGATAAGTTCGTAATTAAAAACCGCTATAATGTTCAGCAAAAAATCTGACCGCCCTTGGTCACAAAGTTCTATTTTTAAACTAACTTACATAGCAGTTATTGCTAATTAATTGAGAACTATTCAAGATAATACTAGCATACAATATTTTCAGATGACATATCTTCACAACTATTTAAGCAACACTATACATTTAAATGTTTTATATATTTATTAATAAAACAATATGTCTACTTCAAAATTAAGAACAACTTCCGTCTATGCGATCTATATGTATATATATATATATATGTATATATATATATATATTATATGCCCCAAATACTAGCTAATTCAACAGTGATCTGAAGTAACAGTAGCCATCTAAAAAGAGCAATGGTCACGATGGATGAGAATGTTCATGACTAGCTACAGTGCCTAGCTATTAAAAAGTGAGTTGCTTACAATTTCAAGCAAGTTACTGCGTCTGTTCCAAAGGGACATCAATCATCTTAAATAACTATCAACCACTCTGATAATTCCAAGTGTCTTACAAGGCATGAATATTCTATATTTTATTACAGGGCAGTCCAATACCACTCGACACCAGTCACGATTGATCGTGACTAACAATGACCAAATAAAATAACCGCCTGATAATTCCAATGACCACTGGACTTGCGATTGAAGACAATTATATCTTCAATGGGAGCCGATATGCAATGAACGACCGTGAACGCCTTGTTCCAACGTGAAAGACAGTCCATGTGTGTACATTTCCCTTCGTAATAACTCTGTCAATGTTAAGTCTACACAGTGTGCTGAGTTTTGGAAAACTCTATGCGATAGGTTTTCTTAGAGAACTTTGGCTGTTAAGGGGTTAAAGTTCAACGATTTGATCTTTGAGAGCTCGACCAAACTCGTCCGACAGTTTTGGGTCTAAACACTTGAAATTTTAGATATAGTTTCCTTGGTCATGGATCTAACTTAATAACTTGATTTGAGTCCAAAACAATAAATGTTAAGTGGTCATAAAAGGGTTCAAATGAAAAAAAAATACCGCTTATTTTTTGCTCAACACACACATCCAAACACCCGGGCAACGCTTGCCTAAAATGCTAGTATATATATATATATATATATATATATATATATATATATATATATATATATATATATATATGTGTGTGTGTGTGTGTGTGTGTGTGTGTGTGCGTCTGTGTGTGCGTCTGTGTTAGCGTATGTTTGCTTATCTGATGGCATTTCTACTTTTTCGTAAATATGTGTCTATGTTTTCCCGAATTGCAATAATCACGTTGCGGATTACAACATGGTTTATATTACGTGGGTAAATGTAATCGTTCTCAAAATAAGATACTGTTACCTGAAGCAAACGTTCATCTTCCTTTACTAAGATCTTTATTTTTAGTCTACTGGCCGGAAACACAAAACTCTATGTCTAGTATCACAACGGGCATCACACTTTGCTTTTTATCAAGTCGTAGTATTCTTTAACCCAAATTATTGGCCGGGTTTTGATCTCTCTTGGACAGAGATCTGTATGAAAAATCCTCGCAATTCTTATTACTCTTTGGCGATTCAGATTAGCTGAAATTTTCGCCTTGTTATTCTACGTTTTCTCGACTTCGGATTTCGACTTAATCTGATGTCAATTCAGGCAAAAAGATACTGTAGATTAGAATAAGAAGATTAAGAGTTGTTTTAAGCTTCCCTCGGAGAACAGTATATTTCTTTGAAATAATGATACACGTACCAATGATCCGGAGTGCTTGTCAGTGGACAATGGATACACGTGTTTACACCAGACAATCAAAGGTGTTATGCATCTCAACCGAATATATAAAGTAGATGGCAATAATTACAAAGACGTGGTCTTAAATAATGAATAATCGTGTGTCAGACACGACTAATCTTTATGTGGTTTGACCTTAATCAGGATGAAGTCAAAATCTATTCAGAGAAACTGATAACTGATATCCGGGTGGGTGATTATCACTAACAGGTAATACGGAAGTGTAGGGATTGGTTTAGGAGAAGCAGACATACATAATACAATAATAGTACTGTGGAGTAGAAAAAATGTTATTATTTTACTGACTAGTAGTAGTCACAGACACTATCTTTCAAAAGTATTATTATTATTATTATTAGTAGTAGTAGTAGTAGTAGTAGCAGTAGTAGTAGTAGTAGTATTTATTAATTATTATTATTATTCACTATGGCGTCTCACGCAGGTAATCAGACATTGCCGACGACAATCTATGGTGTTCCTTGAAGTCTCGCCTTATATTCAGTACTTCCTATAACTTTTACAAATGAATTTACTTTATCGTACAGCCGTTAAACATTAATTTTTGATCGTATCGATGATTAACTTTCACTGAGATTTACGTGTCAACAAGCCTTCACAAGGTTTCAGCCTGCTAAGCACTCTTCTAGTGGAAGTTTAGTTAGTGCTTTCTCTCCTCGATATTTCAATTCTGGTTAATTCTTTATTATTATTTCGGTTGGTGCTAGTTGATTTCGACCCAATAAATTTCATTAGAGGCCAAGCCTACATTACTCATTTTCCTTTTTCTTCGATACATGCGATGTTCCTCTATTCTTCAGGTTTGGACCTGTTGTAATTTCTATATAGCAAAGTATCGTTTTTAGATCATGTGTATTAGTAACTCCCTCTAATGCTCATTCTTAATATATCAGCTATTTTCATTATTCTTACTTGTTGCATCTTATAAGCAATTCACCTTATTCTGATCTTTACATTCCTTTGTCTGAAGTTTTTCGGGATAGTTATTTATTCTCGTGCGAATATTTTTGTTATCCGGACTGCTTTTCTCTTTCATATTCAATTCATTATTATTATTATTATTATTATTATTATTATTATTATTATTATTATTATTATTGTTATTGTTGTTGTTGTTGTTGTTGTTGTTAATATTATTATTATTATTATTATTATATTATTATTATTATTATTAATGCTGTTGTTGTTGTTGTTATTATTATTATTATTATTCTTATTATTATTATTATTAGTATTATTATTATTATCATTATCATTATCATTATCAATATTATTATTATTATTATTATCATTATCATTATCATTATCATTATCAATATTATTATTATTATCATTATCATTATCATTATCATTATCAATATCATTATTATTATTATTATTAATAATAATAATAATAATAATAATAATAATAATAATAATAATAATAGCGTTTGGAATTAGTAAATGTGCGGCGCTGGTTATGAAAAACGGGGTAAAGGCCCATTCGAATGGGTGCTGCCAAACAGAGAAACCATGAAAGAAATAGAAGATACAGGAAAAATATTCCCCAGTGTTATAGGGTCTAGGCATCATGAACAGAGAGATGAAAGAGAAATTCAGGAAGGAGCATCTTACAAGAGTGAAACTGGGAAACCTAAAGAAAGCGGTGTATGCATGGGCAGTCACTGTTTTGAGACACAGTACGGGAATTTTAGAATGGTCTGACAAGGAGTTGCATGCCATGGATGTCAAAACAAGAACAGTTTTTAGCAATTTTTGGTATATTTCACATTCGATATAGCATAGCGATGATGTATCAAAGGTGAAAATACGGTGGGAAGGATTGAAAAGTGTAAAAGGTTGTGTTAGAGCTGAGGAGACGTCGTTGAAATAGCGTGTGGTTAAAAGTAAGGAATAACTACTTAGGGTTGTGTCCAATGAAGTGGAGGTATGTCAAATGTATGGATAGAGAAAAGGCAGAGGGATTTGCAAGGAAGAAAATGCACAGAAATTTCTTCCAGAATATAGCAGATGTGGCTGATAAACCATCATGACAATGGGTTAGAGCTTGGTATCTGGCTAAGAATACTGAGAATTTTGTTTGTGCAGTACAACAGTAAGCATTTAGAACACGAGTGTTAAAAAAAGGTGGTTTTAGGAGAGGAAGTTGCAGCAGAATGACGGATTTGTGGTAAGATTTCTCAAATAAAATTAGTATAACAGTTCGGATAGTCCATGTTCTTTCTGATTAAACGTATGTTTTATATAGATTGTAGGAACATGCGTTTTTTTTAAGACACCTCTATGTATGGACAAGGTATTTAATATATACGTTTTGAGTATATTCCTAAAAACGTTGCCATATTGGGTTTATATGTTGCATAAGTGGGCATAAATTGTAATAACGATTTTAGCAATAAAAACATGATTGCAAAAAACATTTAAAGTGTATTCTTAGACGATTAAACCTATTCTATATCGAAGAGTTGCTAAAAAATAAGCGTTTTATTTTGTTTTTATTCAAGACCTTACAAAGCTAATTTGTAAAACATAAATTGTTGGGCATTTGTGTTCGAGAGTTTATATTTTTACATAGCCACAGCCATTCTCAATACGCATTTAGTAGCGATCAACTAAGGTTGAGCATATTCGCTAGGTCGCGCTGTATCCTAAAATGCTAGTTCTGAAAAAAGTGTCTTATATTTTAATTAAAAAATCGAAGATCTCAAATGACGTAAGTGATGATGTAATAACGAGTAACCTTTCCCGTGCAGATCTTAGTTTTCCACATTCACCAGCATTGTTCATGTACCTTTTGAGTAATCCAATTATACGTCTCTGATTCTAAGCATGTACATGACAGGATTTAGAGTCTCAGACTGCAAATATCTGCAACAGAGAGATGGCACTTGTTTAAGCTGTGTATGCCTAAGTTCAGTAATAATAACAATGCAATTAGATTAATTCGAACAGACAAAAAAGGTGAGAACTATTCACTTATTTTGTACTTCCTTTTTCAAATTGAATATATTTTAACTTTTTTCAAAATGTTTATCACATCTGGTTTTAACTACTTGTTCTTATATATATATATATATATATATATATATATATATATATATATATATATATCCAGAATATCTGATTGAACACAAAGAGTTATACTTTTCTGATTTTTATGGACATCTTTCTCATATGCTGATTCTTTTTTTTAATTGTATGTTGTATAAACAGCGCCCAAAATGTGTTCTTCAGCCATATTCTACTGAAGCGATTTCTGTCGTTGAATCCGATCATAATCGCATCATGAACAATTGCTATGGCGGCGGTAAGATGAATCGATAGAAAGCACTTGAGAAGAATATGGATGAACAATAACTAAGTATATTAAAGATGGCAGATATAAACTGTTCTCTTCCGCAATTTTGGATATATTTTTGTTTTCTTTTTAAAGAGGGGAGTTATATCTCTTGAAATAAGTCAATGTTCCATACCACCAACGGACTTTATATATACCGAACATATGAATAACTTAGTTGCAAATTTATTACGTAACGAGGGGAGGGGTGACAAATTAATAAACAGTGACAAAGAGATGGGATGAATCTTTTCGAAGAAAAAATTCAGCGGAAACATATATGTACATATGCAGCCAATATTATTTGTCTAGAAAAATATACTAATATATATATATATATATATATATATATATATATATATACATATATATACATACACTTGTTATTAGCACTCTCATAATGAATCTGAATTTATAGTGGATTTACATCAAGGAACCAGTACAATGAGTATATATATATATATATATATATATATATATATATATATATATATATATGCATCTGTAAAAATATATTTTCTTACAATATATATTCATCCTTAGTTTTGAAGGGCAATATAAGTACAGAGCACTATAGAGAATAAATTACAAAAGGTTATATTCAAAAATTCGTGATGTTGACCATTTTATAATTTATCCCTTTAATTCAGTTGACTTATACAATTCTTGCAGTTTCGTAGCGCAAATGTAAAACATTTAGACTAAACTTCTTCGTTTAATGCTATTTTCGCTACTTTTCATATGATATAAACTCTGAATATTTGAACGTGCATACTGTTGTCTTAAGTAATATATTGGATAATTTAAATCAATTTATAATTAACGAAATAAAAAGGTAATACTATTCTTGTTCGGGCTACCATGACTAAGTAAATGTGTTAAAAGAGTAAGTTCACTTAATTATTATATCAATCAGTGAATATATTATACCCTTAACTCATTATACCCTTAACTTATTTCTTCTGATGACAGAAGAAATAGCAACAATCAATGCGTCAAAAGATAATGAAGTGTGATTTGACATGATTAAAGTCCGAAAATTGGAAGAGAAGCTGCAAATACATTTTAGTTATTGATTTTGCGCTACGAAACAGATACTGTCAAGAATGGTATAATTCAACTGAATTAAAGGAAGGTCAACATCACGAATTTTGGAATATAACTGTTTGTCATTCATTCTATATATATATATATATATAAATATATATATATATATATATATATATATCGATTGACTGACTGATTGGCGAAAAGACGACATAAAATAGCTTAAACATACATCATCGGAAATTTTTTCCAATAATTATATGCATTACACCCACATGTATGTTTCCTTTACAAATTGGATTCGCTAGTTATATTGATTAATCTAATGTTTCTTAAATAATTGTAGCACTATCATATTATCAAAATTCATAGCAATTTTAAAAGAGAATATATAAATAATACTTACAAAATCATAAGTAGTGAAAATTGGTGACATGTACTGTAGTAATAATGCGTTTCAGACGCTAAACATTAGCCCACTTAATACTTTTTTAGCCGGACGCCGTAGTTTCAAGTTACTGGGGTAAGAGGATTTTATATCTGGCATGTGTGTCCATACAATAATCAAACCCCAAAAAATGGAGTGGAAATACGTTTTTTACAGAACGCATATGACTTAAACCATTGTGCATTTGGAATAATTTCCAGATCTTGATTCTAAGACGTAAACAGCATTTATTTCTGCTGCATCCTTAACACATTTCTGACCCAGCTTTATGTAATTGAATAAGACTTATTTGGCTTTCTTTTCCAAATGTTTGATATGACAAGAAATCGCATTCTTTCTTTTCACTATTTTTAAAACAACGATTGCACAAGTTACTCAGAAATTTATATTAGACAACCTCTGATTTGTCTTCTCCGAGGTTTGATATCGTTTATTCATACTCACTGTTCACGATGGGATCACTGCATGATACGGTGTCAATCGTTAATCGGAGGAGAGGGAATCCGTCCAGTATGAGATGTTTATCCTATTTTAGATCTCACATTTTAATCCAATCGTTTGCCTTACATTTAACAACCCTTATTTTCAGGTGGTAATGTGGAGAAGACAATGTTTCGATTTATATTGTCGCTTTATCCGTTTTTTTTTTATTTTCAGGAACGTGTTCGTAGTGACACCTGCATCACTGCTTAAAAGATGATCTTCATTTTTCATGTATCGTCCTATGTGATAGATAACTAGACGTTACTACCTATTATATACAACCAAATTAATGCTTTGACAGTTTTCTCGTTTTATGAAAACATGCATTGCTTTACGCTAATCTTGTAAGGCGCGTATTTTTATTTATGTTCTTATTCTCTTTTTTCAACTCATCATTGAAATTTATAAAAAAAAACAGTACAGCAACAAACAGCCCACGAGCCTATTATCGTTTACGGCATAAGCACCTTGCATCTGGCATATACAGGGGAGTGAGCTACAAATTGTCATAGGTAACGCCTCGCTGTATCTGTCAGATAGAGGGTTGAAATCACCTCATACCATGTTGTCATCAAAGCAGGTCACACAGCATCTATAAACTTGAACGAGAATATCGGCTCTTCCGGTGACAATGATATTAACAGCGCATGTGAAGGATGTTCTAGATGCAACTCACGTGTCCATGTTATCAGGTATTCAATGAAGTACTGATCGTTTATGAAAGGATAATTCATCGTAGAAAAATAACGGCACCGAATATTAGCGAATATTTCACAAGAACTGAGTAAATTTTACGCTATGGGAACAAGTTTCAAGTCATCTCAAATGTAACACTGTCGAGAGTTGTGAGTGAGACTCCTTACATTTTACTATGTAAAACATTTAGACTAAACTTCTTCGTTTTATGCTATTTTCGCTACGTTTCAGATGATATAAACTCTGAATATTTGAACGTGCATACTGTCGTCTTAAGTAATATATTGGACAATTTAAATTAATTTATAATTAACGTAATAAAAAGATAATACTTTTCTTGTTCGGGCTAACATGACTAAGTAAATGTGTAAAAAGAGTAAGTTCGTGTTTTTGTTTTATATAGTACAGCATTAAAGAGAGTGTTTAACATAATGTATTGACTGTTATTTATAGCTATGTGTGCTTGATATATTTATCTAGTACGGTGGTGTAAAATTCGAGCAGTAATATTTGTAAAATGTAAGATTTTAATTTTATGTTTCTTTTTAATGTAAGGTAACAAACCGTGAAGCTGTTATATATGCTCTGCCTCCAATTAATCTCAATGTTCGATATTAACAATGCAAATACTTGTCATCTACGTATCGAATAACGTTATTAGTTTTGGTTAACACATTACTGCTTCGTGTACTTTCTAAATTTACAACTCAATTGATGCATAGAACATTTATTGATGGAAGTCGAGTCATGAAAATTTCAAGATACGAAACTGACACAAAGAGAGTCGTCACCTAGCGTCCTTATGCATTTGACGATCTCCATTCCCGTGAACACACCAGTCATATTAAGATTCATTTTGCTGCTTCTCTGTAATCAGCCGATATTTACGTTGTCTATGCCTTTTGCTAATAGTTTGTACGGATTCGGCTGAGTTGCAACTTGTTAGCTCGAATATATTGAAATTTGAGACCAGCTTTTAAATGAGACTTATTCGATGATATATTGCAGCGCATCATGTTTGAGTTTCAATTACAATTGACACATTATTTAACTAAAACTTTTCCAACTATATCTTGCTTCATCCGCACGATTCAAAAAATAAAATGAACAAAGTGTACTATTGTTATCGGACCAGCAATGTGTATGTCTCAGTCGCAAAGAATAGAGAACTTAACTTGCTTCTTTTGTTGTAAAATGACATTATTTTTCTCATTGATACGGAGGTGACGTCGTTCATGTAATATCGAAAGTTTTCAACGCCTCTCACGTGGTTTCGAACGTTATCGTTGCCTGTAACGTAATCTCTTTTATGAAGTATCGATATTCCTATTTTAGTGAACTTATGTTGCATAGAGGTAAATTTAAAGATGACGCCGGAGCATATATATATATATATATATATATATATATATATATATATATATATATAACAAGGGTGAGCGAGAGAGGACATTAATACCGTTCTTAGGATGCTTCTTCGTAACACATGTAGGGTGCATGAGGGATACATATTCCTGGAAGAGTTACGCAATGTTCATAATAAGATGCTTAACACATTGCCTTTTGCTTTGTGGAATGACGGCACATGACAAAAGTTACAAAATATCGATGGCCATTTTTATTTCATTCGATAGGTCGAATACTGATGACGTCAGGAATTCACCTTTGTTCTATATAGTTTAATTTTTCTATCCTTCGCTTCCAAAGGGGCAGCTGATCATTGACTCCAACTCTTTCTTTGACTGCTATCAGACTGAACTGTTCTACCACAACTACCCTGATCTGACTAACTCTGCCTACTATAAGGAGAATCCCCTTTTTGCAATGGCGTCAGAAGTGCGTTTCCAAAACGTGACCAATAAACGTGGCTATTCACGCGTTTTTTTTAACACAGTTAAGAAAACAACAGTTCTCAATTAATATATTTTTAATCTATTCTATTTTTAAGAATGTATTTTTAATTTGCATTGCTCATTCTTTTTAGCTGACATTTTTAATATTCAGTTTTGTAAAAGAAAGAACAATCAATTCTTGTTACAATATAGACGATATCTAACTATTTATAATAGAATTTAAAAATAAGCCTTTTTACATTCTGATTTCTAACCTTCTTTTTCTTAACCTTGCTCACAAGGTTCGAGTCTCGGCTTATCCTACTATCATTTTCACTTATTTAATGTTCTTCTTATTTACATGGAAAGGAGCATCCCTTTTTTCTTTAACATTTATGCCGTACGCTTTCGCAAGCAGCCGTTCCCGATATGTTACCAATTACTGTTCTTAATATGAGGTCATGTAATTGAAATTCAATTTTTAAATACAACAGAGGCGCTTACGTGACATTCTTATTACCACATATATATATATATATATATATATATATATATACATATATATATATATATCATTTAAACTATTCCCAACTGTATAATGTTTAGATGATTGAGAAATCGATAATTGTTAATATACCAATAAATTTAAAGTCAGCATGAGGTGATTTTATTTGTAAGCGTCAGAATTAGCAGCTTTTTAATCGAGCACTAATATATTATTTTTACACTACCAAGACAAGAACATGTGGATTGATAGCAAGAAGTACTGTATTTTCATTGTTCGTTACAAATGTTTCTCGCAATTCCAACAATTTCAAACCTTATATGGATTGAAAATATTCACAAGAACGGCCTCTTATCACAGGTATGGAAGCAAAACTTTTTTAATGAACAATATGGAATGCAAACGCCATTTAAGGAATACTATGCGATAAAAAGATGAGCCTATGTTGCTTCCTTCAGGGTTTTTTTCGTTTTCTGTTAGTTAAGGATTTTTTTTAATTATCTACCTATTTTCGCATTTCTATTTTTAAATGTTTCAATCCATTATAAATTTATCCTTGAAACCAATCATCTATGTTCACTGAATTAGTAATTAAACTTTATTTAATTATTTATTTTATTTTATTTATTTTTCTCAGTTGTTTAGATTCAGAGTTAATTTCGTATCTAATGATTATATTATCGATTATATCGGCATACTTATTTGTGTAATTTAAACAAAAACTGTTGTTTTTTTTAATTTATTCCAGCAATCAGTACAATATATATATATATATATATATATATATATATATATATATATATATATACTAACTTACTGGAATTGAAGTTAGTGAATATATTTATATATATATATATATATATATATATATATATTGACTGACTTACAAATAGAAGGGAGTAAATGGGACAGTTATCTAAATTTGCAATTAAAATATATTCAAAAGATATGAGTCTTCCAAAATTAATTTTTTAGAATTTAATTTATTACATGAATATGCATTACTCATGACATTAAAATATACGAAAATTATGTTCAAACGTAAATAAAAGTCAATAACTCTGGCCGGTTCGTTTCATAACACAT
Organism: Euprymna scolopes; assembly: GCF_053919585.1. Taxonomy (NCBI): domain Eukaryota; kingdom Metazoa; phylum Mollusca; class Cephalopoda; order Sepiida; family Sepiolidae; genus Euprymna; species Euprymna scolopes. The sequence continues at coordinate 55,374,684 of NC_136499.1, read as the reverse complement.
CAATAATGCTTGCTGTCAAAATGTAGATTAAAATTCATGGATAGCCTATGTTTATGTTATTTTCGCTATACTGCCACATATAAAATATGTCGTTTTCAGGTCCGGTGTGTATAGATATCTTATTTTGTATCAAATTCCTAATGTTCCTCCATGGTATATATTCATAACGGAATCTTCCTGAACACATCAGATTATAGTTGAATTCGAATCAGGCATGGGTGTATTTTAGATTTACTTTTGGGTGTTATTATCGTTGGAAAAATTGTATAGCTTCTTAATGTTTAATCTTTAATAACGATATTACTTTAATGTGACAATTCGTATTTTTAAAGGCTGGGTCACAATGATATTAATGTAAATCTCATTATATATATATATATATATATATATATATATATATACATATATATAATAAATATAATATATATATATACATATATATAATAAATATAATATAATATATATATATACATATATATAATATATATATATAATATATATATATATATATATATATATATATATATATATATATATATGTGGGGGTGATTATTGCAACAGCTTGTCGGAGGAGTGCCACTCCCTCAAGCACTTAAAAGTCTATGAGCCAAAATATGACTTCCATCACCACAGGAGCATTTTAATAGACAAATGCCTGAGGGAGTATCCATGCACAGATGATGTTACATAGTCTTAGCTTTGTACCCCAGCTAAGTCTTTCTCTTGGTTTAAAATGGTGAGATTCAGTAACAAGGATGAGCAATATAGCCAGAGACGAGTTAAACTGCAGACCAGCTTAATGCGGGCACTGGTCCCCCGATTTTTGGTTTTGTGAATCAAAGATCGGCTTCTCCTAGAAAAGTTGCCTTCATCACGGCTTACGGGAGCCTTCTCAACCCCAACACACACATACACACTAACACACACGGGGTTAGTTGACCATTGAATCCGAAAAAGGGGTCTTTCGTTCTTTGGAAGGTCTTGTTTTTAATCCTTCAGGGAGACTAGCAACCCTCCTCACCAAACAAGTCTGGTGGGGGAACCAGTTGAGTCGCCGGTGACCCGACCATGAGGCAGGTAGTACTGGGTTACATGGTACCAGTAGCATATGACATGACCTGACATGACCTGACACACACATACACACACCCACACGCACACACAATTACACACACATACACACACACACACACACACACACACACACACATATATATATATATATATATATATATATATATATACACAGGAAATAGTGCCGTTTTGATGCCCCTCTAATGTTTCCCGTTTAAATGAAATTTATAAATCAGACACTGGATAGCAATATTCGTAGAAAGGTAAACATTGCGAAATGATTGGCGATGGCTAAGTCTTATAATCTATATGCAGTTGGCAAATAGAAAAAGAAATGTCATATGAATACAGATAGCAGCGTATACATATATTGTATTCCTCATTCTCTACGTCTATTTTTACTTTTTAAAACGGTTTTACCTTTCTTGAATACCTAATAATTACGACATAATATTTTTCTCTAAGTTATTTCTTCGTATTTATATATGTTTATATTTATATTTATATAGGTTTATTTCAATCAATTTGGTTCCAATAAGTGAACATTAACAGATTCAGAGGAATTGCATGTACTATAAATTTTATTAAAATTTATTATCTTTATCTTACAGGAAATTTGATATTGAGACTTACTTGGGACTGACTCATATATATACAAGCAATCGGTGCCCGGCGTTGCTCAGGTGTTTTGAAGTGTATGCTGAGGAAAAAAACGGTCAATTTTTTAAAACTTTGACCCCTATTATAACCTCTTAAAATTTATTGTTTAGGGATCAACTAAAGTTAATAAGTTAAATCCATGTCCAAGGAATCTATATACAAAATATCACGTGTTTAGACCCTAAATTGTAGGAGTAGTTTGGTAGAGTTCTCAAAAGTCAAATTGGTGAATATTGACCACTTAATCGCCAAATTTCTGTCGAAAGCCTATCACATCATTTTCCCAAATCTCAGTACTCTGTATATCAAATTTCGAATCTGTACGCTAAAAATTGACAGAGTTTTAGCGTAGGGAAATGCACACAGACGCACAGACACACACAGACACTATCACTTATACATATATATAAACATAAACATCATATATATAAGGATAATTGTACGCCATATATATAACAAAAGACCATTATTTACTGAAGTGAATTAAAACCCGGGGGAACTTTACCCAAAATAAATCTATATTTTTTGTGTGTATTGATAGTCTGGTACTTATACAGTTTAGTGACGACATTAAAAAATGGAAATATTGAAAAAAAAATTATTGTACGTAACTGTTATAGACTGAAGTTCTCCGAAAAAAAAAATCACTTCATTTGATCAAGTAGTTTTTTTTTTTTTACAGCGAAAAACAATGATTTATCACGGCTACGTCAACGTGGCCATTTTGGAAATGTTATTGCAGGCCCAGAAATTCCCCAAAGGCAGGTAACTGCCGTAAATAGCAGAATACCTCCATTTTAGGCCAATCCAGCCCTTTTTTTCCCCACCAGAATGAGAGTTTTTGGGTTTTTTTTTGCGAAGACAGATGCCATTTTTGGGGTTTTTTTTAAATTTGTAACAGAAGTAAATAAACGAAGTTTCGAAGTTATCCATGCGTGTCCAACTGCACATGTTCCGAAAATAATCTCGTATAAAAATTCTTAAATTCTTTGCATTCTTAAATTTCTTTGCATATTCAATAGTATTCTTATTTTAAAAAAATGCAAAAAAATTGCAGATTTAAAAAAGAAAAAGAAAAAAAAACGTAAAAAAATTGCAGATGTGTTGTGCGCATCTCAATATGGCGAGAAAAAAGGCTAGATTGCGAAATTTGGCCTAAAATGGAGGTATTCTGCTAGGTACATTTCCAAAATGGCCACGTTGACGTCGTCGTGATAAATAATTGTTTTTTCGCTGTACAAACAAAACTACTTGATCAAATGAAGTGGATTTTTTTTCGGAGAACCTCAGTCTATAACAGTTACGTACAATACATTTTTTTATCAATATTTCCATTTTTTAATGTCGTCACTAAACTGTATAATTACCGATAGTGAAGTCTTATCAACACCACTTTTTTCTATTTATTTATAAAGAAAATACAACTTTGGTATTTATGAGTCGTGGAATTTCATTCATCTACAAAAGATCTAGCTAATGTGCATATTTTTTTATCGTTTTGAATTAATTTCCTATTAGTTTTTTTTCGGTTCTCTTATACGATGATCATCTTTATTTAACAATTACGTGTAATTATATTCATACAGATATTCTATATGATTTATATTTGCGTAATATTTGCGTAGAAATGGCGAAAATAAAATTTACTGTGTATTTATCGTGTTGCCATAACAACGTGACGTAGCCAAGGACGGTAGTGGACGTGAGTGTGTGTGCGTGTGTGCGCGTGGTTTCGTGCTGTTTGTATTTATATTATACATATTGTTTCGTATCTTATCAACTTCTTCGAATCTATGTGTACAGTAATATAAACCAGTTTTTCGAGCTGAATAAATATGTTACATTGAATAAAAACACGAAAAATATATCCAGATTGGTAGAAAAGTAACTTATCTTGCCTTTGATAACATTTATTTGTTATATATTTGTTTTTTGACAACTTTTTCGAATCTATGTGTACAGTAATACAAACCCGAAATAAAAAGACCACGAGTGAACGCGCGTTTTACATAAAAATAAGTATTTTTCAATTTTATCTTTCTAGCTTTAAAAAAAAGTTTTAAAATTTTATCAGCCGGCATAATTTATTTTTAAATATTGAAAAATCTCAGGAAAATTAATTTTTGCTGGATTTTCAAAACATTGTTTTCGTGTTGTGCACGTGTCTGCGGCTAGCACCAGAATTGCGGCCGTGATGTCGTATGTTGGATTGTAAGATTGTGTAAGTTTCGTATTTTTTTAATTTGTAAATAACAAGTTAGGAAAAAATTAAACCCTTCCAAGATGGACAATAAATAAAGCCATGATATTTTATGGTAAAGTTAAGAGCCTACGAACCATAGTTTTTTAGGAGATGTGATTATTGGATTAACGAATCAGAAATCGTCTGTGGCACACACATCTCTGTTTATATATATATATATATATATATATATATATATATATATATATATATATATACATACACGTTTGTTTTAATGATCGCAAATAACAGGAAAGGGGAGACTTGTTTTCAAATATTTCTCATACGTTTAATCCCCCCCCTTTTGAAATAGAGGTCGGTATCTTCAGTATAAAATCATCCTTATACACTGTAAAATGATATAATGTATGAACACCAAAGCGGGGAGATAAACATATGTGAAATATTTGGAATAATTCGAAATCATAGCAGAAATTTTAGCCTCCCGTCGCCAAGCCCAGCGGTTTTGGGAAAATATCAGACTATGACTGAAACATTATATTGCTGTAAAAAAGTTTAAAATGTTTTGGATGGTGTACGATCCCCCTTTATAATACCAAACCACATGAACGTTTGCGGACAATTGCAGATTATTATACTATTCTATGGTTAAGGTTTTATTACAATTAATAAACATCTTATATTTTCAACCCAATAAAATATGCCCAAATTACCTACATTTATGTATACAGTGTCTTACAAGAGAGCTTTAGTTTGCTGTTTCGGTTGGTTCCCTTGTGACCTGTCCAGGACACTAATAAAGTTTAACATCGATAACGGTAATAATTAAGCTTATTTCCAAAGTGGGTAATATTTATACGATGGATTTCAAACGGAATTCTACTAGAAAACAAATAAATTTACAGATATTTTTTCTCTCAAGCAAAATTACAGGATTTATATAATTATATATATATATATATATACATATATATATATATATATATATATATATATATATATATATATATATATTGAAACGATTTCGAAAATGATAACAATACGAATATAATATGAGGATGCTGTTTTCCCACGTAAAGTATTACATTTTAATTCGTTTATTAACCAATTGTAACAGTTTGAATGATTCATCCTGTCATCATATTCCGATAGTTTTCAGTAAAGTGACTAAAAAAACATTCGGAGTAAAGCTATGCAGTTAGACAAACAGCCTTCAGCGTTATTTTTAGTTTATTGAAAACACCATTTTTTGATAAATTTCCCAAAACAGTGTTTTAGGCCCGGGTTTATTTCATGCAAAATATTTTTTCGTTAAGTACTTTATTAAACTTTCCACGTATTTTTAAAACATTTTCCATGTAAAAACTTTTCTAAGGAATTTACCATTGAGGAAACATTTGAAACATTCGCTGAAAAACACATGTCAGGCGATCTTGCGTCAAGGTTTTGATAAGTACTTATGCTCTAAAAAAATTGTAATGTAATGTATGCATTTCATAAATGCCTACTTAAAATGGCGATCCAATATCCAAAACCTCCAAATCCTAGAAAAATTAAGCTGTTATAATTAATGCCAATACACAGTGTGTCTTTTTTTGCATAACACGCTATAGTGAGACTAAATGAAATAATGCTAATTAGTTCCTTTAGAAAGTAACACAATGATTAAATTCCCCTGTTAAAATTGTTTAAGTTAACTGTACTTATAAGACATATACGATAAATAAACAAATCTTAGCATTTTATAATTGTACTGTCTTTACAGTAATGCTTTTAAAAACGTCGTGTGTGTAGATTACAAAACAAACTTTGTGGCTTAGTCGGAGATGCCCTTTTCTCTACCCTGCAAACTCTCTCCCCCAGAAGAGACGTTGCGAGCCTATCCTTGTTTTATCGTTATTTCCATGGCAGGTGCTCGTCTGAACTCCAATCTCTGGTTCCCCTCGCCAATCTTTCACGAAAAACACCCCTCTAGCTGAATCCACTGTGAAAAATTTCCCCCACTCTTTATCTGTGCCTAAATCAAAACGTGGATTCCATGAACAAGCTTCTTTCTTAGAACTGCACGCCTGTGGAACTCTGTTCCGTCTGCCTGCTTCCCACCGGACTTCCACTTGGATGTCTTCAAGTCCAATGTGAACAAATTCCTAATGAACCGCCACCTTAAGTAAACACTTCATCAAATATCCACACCAACGTAAGGTACTTGCACTAACCCTTATCCCGGAGTGGCTTCCGGGCCTTGATAATGATGATCACTGTGTAAAAAAAGAGTCTCCCAGCGCACTCTCTACATACGATGGACTTGTGTACATATGCATCGGCCATTGACCACGTCTGACATAGTAAGTGCTAAATTCAAAAATAAATAAGAGCGACTCGAAAGCAAAGAAAAGGCATAGTGAACAACTGCATTAAACACAAATGATGATGGAAAGGCTGTTAGTGACACACCATTGTTTGGTGCATTTGCAGCTAAAGAGAAATCGAAGCAGTGCCAGGTTCAAGCTGTTATTTGTGAGTCAACGTTACTCTTCATGCTGACATGCCCTTCATATTTTGCCTTCCCATATGTTATGCTGTCACTTCCAATTAGCGGAGCGGTCAGCTGCTTTGAAACTGATTACTGTGTCTGTCAAAATCAGATATTTTCTTATTCAAGCTGCCACAGGAAAGATTATATTACACACTTAATTTGTAAAATATAAATATGAGATAATGCACTATTTACGGTGGTTACAATTATGGTAGCAATTCGGTTATTTTAGATGTGCACAGGCAAAAAAAAAACATAAAACAAAAAAAAAACAAAAACAAACACTGCATGTGAGGAAAGAGAATGCCATCAATACTCCTATAAATATGGCTTTTTGTATGTGTATTTATATTACTATGAAAAAATCCTTTTTCTGTATATTTAAAAAGGAAAAAAAAAGTACTGTGTTATGTATAGATCCTAGAATTGCATTCATGTGCATAAGATCAAATTAATTTGCATATTCTTTTAAACGTTCACTGTAATTAATTGCCGATTCGATTTTTTCGGTTTTCTGTTTGGACTAAACAAGGCTACCCCGCATTGCTTGGGACCGTATAAACAATAAGAACATTGAAGTTGATTTTGAACATATTTCTTATTATTTGGATAGAGGAATGTTTAATATCTATGTATCATTTGCTATTTCGATAAAAAAAGATACTTTACTTACCCTGGGACGGGTATTACAAATGTATGATATAAGGGTACCTTCCCCTAGAATAAGTAACTTACAGCATGTATATGAGTTAGTTTTACCTTCGCGAGGAAGTGTAATATACAACATATATTTAAAGTAAGTTTACCTGCCCTCGGACAGGGTAATTTAAATACATATATGAAACATTTCCACATATTATCTACAGGTATGTATAATATATATGAAATAAGTTCTGTTCCCACGAACACTATTATAACTTTTTAAAATTACATTCATTTTTTAGAATATGGGTAATGAGGATTTTCAAATTAATGAATAAATACATTGTTTTGATTCATGATTAGGCAACCGTTGCTTCTCTATAAATTTCAACATTAATTAGTTTCTTAGCTTTATCACTATCGGCACTATAATTGTAAAAAATTACCTCGTTTTTGAAAGATGTCTCAGCAAGATTTTCAAATTAATGCAAAAATACAATCATAAGTAAGAAAAAAATTCTGTGTAGGCAGTATAAATATTTTTTCTATTAGATATTGTATAAGGAATCTTTTTTAGGTTAAATCTCTTTAAAAATACGCATTTTCTATTGAGAAATACGCACTTTAATAAGTAATCAGGCACGCCTTGCTTCGTTATAAAGTTTCACATTACTGTTTCATCTCCTCCCCCACGACAGACAACGACATGTTTTTGGAAAAAAGACGTCATTTTCGGAAGATTACTCAGAAGGTTTTACAAAGAAATAAAACAAATATGTTGAGAGGCTTAGTGATTAGGCAACCCTTGCTTCAGTACAAAATTGTACTTTACTGTGTTCTTTCCCTCCCAATTACTGACACCATCATTTTAAGTGAAATGAAACAATTTATTGACCATAACTCAACAGGTTTTCCAAATAATTACATAAATGCATTGACGCGAATGATTATTGGATAACTTTTACTTACCACAATATTCAATATTAATGTAGTTTCCCACCACCACCACAACCAACAACATATTAGTAATAGAAACGATGTCATTTCCGGAATATGATTCCACAGTTATTCCATATTTTTAGGAATATGACATGCAAGAGATTGCATATTGACCCCAAAATGGGCAATTCTTCCTCCAGCCACACACCAAAAGTGAAGGTTTGTTAATCCCTAGAGAACTTCAGAGTACGTTTAAAAGCAACATAATCATGCGCATTTCTGCTCACAACTAAAACTGTGACCTAATTCCATGAAATTTACATTGAAAATTGAGAAAAATATTGTTCATTCCTGCAGAATCTGACCTAGTTTATCTTCACAGAAGAAACACAATAAATATACATAAATTAAAGCAATTTTAAGATTGTAAATTGTTTCAGTCATTTCCTGGAATTACTTTATATCCTCCCTCACAAAATACTATAAATATAGACATTTCCATAACTGATTTAATATTCCAAAACTCTCGTTTAATCTCCGGCAACGTCAGGTCTTCTGCAATATATATTTCCACACATCTCATTTAAACCCTGGACACGCGGGACTTCCGCTAATACATATTACAACATATCTGATTCAATCCCAAGCGACGCCAGCCGTTCTGCTAGTATATATTTCCACACATTCAATCCAAGGCTATCCGGGTCTTCTGCTAGTATGTATAACTAAATCAATCTTGACGATGCCAGGCTTCTGTTAGTATATATGTCCACACACCCAATTTAATTAAAGGCCACAACGAGTCTTTTACAACTATGCAGTTCCACACATTGCATTTAATCCCGGGAAACGGTGAGCTTCTGCAAGTATATCTCTCCAAACATGTAATCCAATCCTGGGAAACGCCAAGTTCGGTGCTAGTATATATTTCTACACATATAATTCAATCTCAGTTGATGCCGGGTCTTATGCTAGTTTATATTTCTAGATGACTTGCGTAATCCTGTGTGACTTCAGGTGTTCTGCTAGCATATATTTCCACACGACTCATTCACTGCTGGGCGACACCAGGTCTTCTGCTAGCATATATTTCCACACGTCTCATTCAATTCCGCGCAACACTATGTCTTCTGCTAGTATATATTTCCACACAACCTATGAACTCCCCAGCAACAACTTTACTTCTGCTAGTATATAGTTCCACAAACATCATCAATTTTAGGCAATGCCGGGCCTTCTACTAATAGATACTTTTACACATCTCATTCAATCCCGAGCAATGGCGGGTCTTCCACTAGTATATAATTCCACGCATCTTATTAAACCGCTGGCGCAGCCGGGTCTTCCGCTAGTATATATAGCCACAAATCTGATTCAATCTTGGGCAAGCCTGGCCCTTCCGCTCGTATATATTTCCACATATCCCATTCCCTCAATTTTAACCCATATTATCGCCTTCCGGCCTTACTCAAATAATATCTTTAATATACTGTGTGGGAGGATTATTTCATTACAAACACACCAATCCAGTGATTCATATTTCATTATTTTTCATTACTTTTGTGTATATTAATATTTCGACAATAATTTGTTTTCATAATTTTACCCACCTTCTCGCTCGTTCTCCCTACTAAAATAATAATTTGATATATTGTCTGGGATGACTTTTTCATTACAAATATACCAATATATTAACTCATATTTCCTCACTTTTCTATCAATTTTGGATATGTTATTAATTTAAAAATCATTTTTCATAATTTTAACATGAAATATCTGCCTCTCTTAGTCAAATAATAACTTTGATGGTATGAGAGGAGTATTTCATTACAAACACACTGATCCATTAACTCACATTTCATCATTTTTCATAAATTTTGGATATGTAACTAATTTTGAGAAACAGTTTTCATAATTTAAACCCACATTATGCACCCTTACTCAAATAATAACTTTGGTATATTTTCTATGAGGATTATTTAATTACAAACACACCAAGCCATTTACTCACATTTCATTATTTTTCATAATGCTGGAATATGTAACTAATCTCGACAATCAGTTCATAATTTAAACCATTATTCAAATAATAACTTTGACATATATTTTCTTGGGGAAAATCATTTCATTAGAAACAGAACACTCCATTAACTCACATTTCATCATTTTCATAATTCATGCATATTTTACTAATTTCGACAATCATTTTTTAGAATTCAAACCAACATTATCGATCCCATTTATTCAAATAAGTACTTTGAAATATTGTCTGAGAGAATTATTTTCTTACAAACACACCAATACATTAACTCACATTTTATTATTTTTCATAAATTTCTAATTTGTTACTAACTTTCACAATAATTCTTCATAATTTAAACCAGCAATATCGCCGTTCTTTTACTTAAATAATTATATATTGGCTGGGAAGATTATTTCAATACAAACACACCAATCCATTAACTCATATTTTATCCTTTTTCATAATCCTTGGATACGCTATTTATTTCAACAATCATTTTTTTTCATATTATCATTTAAAGTAACATATTTTAACTCAAGAGAAATAAATATACTGTACAATAATTTTTCAATAATAATTTGTGGTATTTAAATTTGAAACCTTCTATAATAATATAATAGATACCTTATAAATATAGATCGACGAAATATAATGTTAATGCAAGTATGGATTAATTGTTTAACTAAATATTTTAATGTTAATAATTATGAAGAGAAATATTTTCGTTTCAAATCAATGAATAATAATATTTAGATTTTCAGAACAAATTTATATTACCAAATTGCCATGTGGTCTCCTTGAATATTACCTACAATATTCAAATGATATACAAATATATGATTTTCTTACAAACACAATGTTGTTTAAATTTCGTAATAAAATTAGGTTCACTTGTAAACATGGCCTGTATCACTTAATCTAATAATTTCCTATTACTCATTTGCCCTTTCACCATTGTATATATTACATTAATATAAACGATCGTGTTTACAAAAAGTTATCGCCGTTTAAAGTTTAAAATTTAGAAGAACATATTTCTAATTTATATAAAATGATCTAAATATGCACTTGTAGAATCAACACAATTTTGCAAATTACACCAAAAGTGCATTCATGCCAATAAAAAAAAACTTGGATTCTGTGGCGATTAAGTCGCTGAAGGCGTTCTGGAAATCGTTAAGGTTTCTGAAGCTTTTCACACGCAGAAAGTGGTCAAGATGCCTGAAAAAGTGATCGTCGATAGGATAGAGGCTGGGAGAGGATGCCTGATAAGGCAGAGTTTCGTAGCCCACCCTGTTTAACATCTGCAGACTCTGTTGATTAAAGTGCGCGTGGCCATTGTAGTAGAGGAGAATTTGGGTTTTCTCCTGACGAATGCTGGGAGTTGTCGAAGTTTTTGATGAATTTCATCTATTTGTTGACAGTACATTTCCGCCATAATGGTTTCGTTTCGCCTGCATTCAAAACACTGTAATAGACGCGACCGGCCAACTGCAATTAAATAGTCCGCGTGACCTTTTTCTGGTTATAACTCTGACTTCGGAAAATGTCCAGGAACTTCGTCGGCGTCTAATCAGATAGCTGGTCGTCGCCGACTTTCGTAAAAACATTACAAGTCACAACCCGGTCAAGAAACAGGTCGTTCTTTTAGAGTAAAATAAAGGAGGTGAACTTCATAATGGCGTTTTTTTTTTTTTTTTTTTTTTTTTTAGATTCGGAAGACATCCTTTTATACAATTTTTTTTCTTTCAAATCTCTTAACTGTAGTTGAAAATAATCATATGCGTTAGTCTTATTCAGCAGCATATTCTCTAACAGTTGTGCGTGGATTAGTTTCGGCTAATACTCTTACTTCTTTGTTGTCAACATCTGAATGTCAACAACTACGCTTATTATCTTCAAGCTAAATGTCACTGTCAGGAAATTACTAACACCAACCTTGTGTGCTATGCGTTCAGTACTGATTGCTGGACCAACAGCTTCGTTGATATCCATAGCTGTTTCATCAGGCTGAAGGTCTAGCTTGAATTAAAAAGAGGAAAGTGTACGAATTTACTATTTTTTTTCAATCCTGTATTCAACGTTTGAAAAGAAGACATCGTTGTTTTAAATCAACTGTAATTTCAATTACATAGAGCTTTAAACGCTATTTAAAATAATATATAAAGTAAAATGATTATAAAAAATTATTGAAAAAACATCATTGGAAATAAAGAACAATGATAAATTCTGCAAGAACCTTATTTCAACTTAATAAAATACAATATTAAATGAAGGAGGAAAAATACTTAGTTTGCATAGTAAGGCAATTGTAACCACCCAGGATGTATCACAGTTGTTACTTACAGAAAAATAATTATACCAAATTGTAATAGATGTTTCAGATTTAAAATAGCTTATATACGTGTTTGTATAATAGGTGGTAATTGCAGTATGACTGGTTTCTACGGTTTTATAGGCAACATATAAATAATGTTAAACATATTTTACATCACGCAACGATGAGAAATCCTTTTGGAATTAAGGCTGACTTTCTCTTATTTTACCATGAAAAGTTTATTTGTCCAAGAAAATTTCGGTTCAAAACTTGAACATGATAATTACCCGCTGCTCTTTGAACGTAGTTTACTCACACCATTATAATTCGTAAACGATATTTCAAGGCTCATATTTTAATATCTTTATACGTATTGGTTTAAAATCTCAATCCATCGGCTGTGTGCGTAAAATACAAATCTATTCTATTTTTCTTTGCTAAGCAGTATGCCTGGCTTATTGTATGGCCGGAACAGCGACCCTATAAAGTTAGTGTAAACCAAATATTTTGGTGAGTGCGTCTTCACCCAGAGAAATATTTATTTGCCAATTTAATGCTTAATGATTTTTTTCTTGCTTTGAAACTGCGCTGAAACGTCAATAAGTATTTAAAAAACATTAAGAAAGACAAAAATAATCGATCAAAGTAATATTCTCCTTTCAGACTGTATGATGTGTTAATGCAATACAAAAATACAATAAATATAAAACCGTCGATTTCAGTGCCTGGGTACGGACATATAGTGAACCTTATTTTTTTATTGCTCTTTTGACACTAACTTATGAATCAAACAAGAAAAAAATAAAGAAATAGAATAAATGAAATCATTTTATGAGGATACTTCTGGAATAAATTAAATATTAACTTAGTAATGGTTTTATATAATTCACAAACGTATGTTTAATTGCTAATTATTTTTATTGAAAAACTAGGAAAATAATGCGTATACTAGTCACCCACTCGCCGACTTGTAATCAAATACATCTACTAGGTTATTCCAACCAATATGATTATCAATCTATAAATTCCTGTTTATTATATAAAGGCAACATTTATTACAGGTGGCCGTAATAGAGTTAAGCCTGGCAGGGTCGAAATTATTTCCATGCTAAAAATAATATGTCCTGGTCACGGCACCATTTATAACACGATCAACCGGTCACTGAGGTGTGACTTCACACGTTATACTAAATTTCTGAGACTGGTATCATGACGATATGAAGATAGGCCAGTCATTAAGGTCTGTGTATCAAGAAGAAAATAATACCTGAGATGTTGGATCTGAATGTGGCTCCTTTCTTTTCTCAAGATGACCTCATCGCCCTTGTGGCATTCTGGTGGGAATCATTTCTTCGTCCTCAAGACGGCCTTTAGACTTAAGACATTTATGGCAACACAAGAAAAACGACATGCGACACAATTGTATTATATATAAGAAATCTAACTATTTATTTTACAATATTGATACAATATATATTACAAACATTTTTACAATTTACAAAACTAAACTAACTAGCCTAACTAGTATTGAGGGAGAAGGTGCTCACTCCTCGTTTACAGAGAGACGGATTATGCGTCTTCACGTCATGATAGTCCGTGCAGAAAGAGGCAGCGCTCTAGAAAGAGAATTATGGGAAGGCATTTCTTTATATCTCTACGGCCATGGTGAAATCACCACTCGGCCATGCTGTAGAGTGTGTTAGAAACAGTGGTACTTAGAAATAGTGCCACACAACAATGTTTGTATACATATCTATCTATCTATATATTTATATATGTATATATATGTATATTTATGTATATGCAAATGTATATATATGTATATATATGAATATATATTATATGTATAGATATAAATGCATATCTATGCATATATATATATACCTACGTATATAAATATATACATATGCATATACATTTATATGTGTGTGTGCGTGTGTGTTTTTATAAGATGGTAAAAAACATAATAGCTGCGATGTGAGAAAGGTATTTTCGTGATACTGGGCGCTTTTTAAGGGAATGTAAACAGGATTCTTATAACGCCAACGTCATCCTTTCTAAATGAGTATGTGGAATGAAGCAGTTTATCTGAAAATATGAAATACATTTTCTCGAAAGATCCAATATTATTGTCCATAATGTTTGGCGCAACCAACGAATGTAAAGTTTTACACATAATTTTGCCAATGCAATGAGGGAGTATTTCTTATACTTTATTATATAGATGATTATATTAGCACATGGGATATGATATAATATGAATTATACATATCAACATAAGACCATACATACCACCTGTGGCAAAACGCTGTTGGAAATAGTATGACAGTGAGAGCTGTAAAACAAAGAAATGTCAAAAACGTCTCATAATATAAGCACAAAGATAAAAATGGTACGAGACAGAATTTACGTTACCAGAAATATTTGAAATATTATTACAAGTTGATACAAAAGAATATAGCTAGGTTTATATTAGACTGAAAGATTAAACATTAACATTGGGCTACACGGCGATGCACGGACCATAAAATGAAAGCGTCGAATGATATATTTGTATTAAACTCATACATCTGAAGCTCTCTTCATACGTCTCTCTGTCTTTATCCCTTTCTTAATGCACGCTGTTTTCCACATGTGCTTTCCGAATCACTCTAACACTCCGACAAATCGACTAGCCAATTTCTTTTTATTGTTTTAATGTATCAAAAATAATAATAATTCGAGCTTCCACTTTTATAATTATTACTCTAAGAAAACGGAATATTTTATCGTTTCTCACATCTCCAAATACACGAAGGTCACTTCAAATGCAATGCCTCCTATATTTTTATCTAAAGCAAGTTTAATTGGTACGATTAGGAGAGTGGTGATATTAAAAAAAAAACGGGGAAGTTTTCTGCTCGATCTTTTATTGGGCATAGCCAATATGTTTCTAAACAAGCCGCCTGTGAGTGGTCACCCTCTGGTTCAGTATGTAAGATGATGCCACAAAAATAGTGGAGAAATAATTAATGCGAAAAATGTGAAGGGCCAACGTTCCTTTACATTTACACCGAGTTAAAAAAAAATCTAATGGATTGGGTAAATGTTATGGAGTAAAAAGTGGCTTTTTAGCAATTTAGGGGCATTTATGATTGCTTTTGAGCTCCAGTAAAAATGGTAAAACGGTTCAGTTTCACGCCTTTAGACATGCATATTTTAATTCAGCACCATGGAAAACCGCTATATAGACATACATATCAAGTTTATTTTTGTAATATTAAAAAATAGCTCCAAAAAAGGCATGCTTTGTTAGCCCTAAATGTCCTAGAGGGACGCAAACCAGACTTTTTCCAGGGTCAACCATACTGTATTTACATTAAAATAGTGGCCTTCATATTTTCGCCAGGTTTCGGGAAAATCTAATGGCTGGATC
Organism: Euprymna scolopes; assembly: GCF_053919585.1. Lineage (NCBI taxonomy): Eukaryota > Metazoa > Mollusca > Cephalopoda > Sepiida > Sepiolidae > Euprymna > Euprymna scolopes. The sequence goes on along the minus strand of NC_136499.1, from coordinate 55,358,875 downwards.
AAAAGCTCGGGCAAAACGTGTTATTTCTGCCATTTTGGATCATTTTTTTTTACTTCTTTAGAGTCCCTCGGGACACCGAATCCGAGGTTAAATGGATAACATGTATATTTTACACATGTATATTTTAGTTGACTATACTGGAAAACCACTATATTGCCAGGCATATAAAGTTTTTGTTGAGAAATATAACAGAAAGACCAAAAAGAGGCATTTTTAGCAGTTAAAGTCCCCTGGGACGCGAACCAGAATTTTGCCAGGGTCACTCATACTGAATTTATATTAAGAACAATGGGATCCACATTTGTGTCAAGTTTCCAAAAAATATAATTGACGGATCCAAAGTTACCGGCACAATGTGTCATTTTTGGCCATTTTGGGGCATGTTTGATCTCTCGAGCCCCTGGGGAAGCAACGGGAATTTTCGCAAATTTTATTTTTTCACTGCGCACATCTATTTAATAAAATACAAAAATATGACACATTTTCAATTAAAACCAATGGACGGTTATCTGGCAATCGTCCGGCGCACGGATGCATCGACGTCACTGAAAACATAGCCACGTCTCCGGTAAATCGGTGGACCAATACACTTTTGCCAGCGAAGGAGATGTGACTGGCTATGGGCGTTTGGAACGGCGTTTGTTACGCACATCTCTGTCGCCACTGTGAAATGACGGTACGTGTCCAATAATTGTGCTTACATAATCTGCATCGGCTTTGTAATCGTTTAGCAGGCGCCGATGGATTTTTTTTTGTTTTCTGCATAGAAAGATTCAATGTTGCCTCATATTCTAGTTCATACCAATGATAAAGATTGCTTTCTTAGAGTCTCACATCGAAAACATCTTAAATGAAAAGGTTTAAACTTAAGATTCCGAATGCTTCACGTCGCACATGATAACAATTAAATTTGCAATCGCCTCAGATTCATACCGGCGGGAAAATATGAAGGATTACTTTCTGAATAATCTTAGTATAACAACAGTTATCTTAATCTCCGAGCTATATGAAGAAAGGAACAAACACATATTGTCCATCACTGTTAAAAGTATAATAAAATACTTTTTTTTTGTTTAGTTTTCTTCCAAAGCAAATTTGACATGTTTGTCTTTAATTATCGATTATTGAAATGGACAGAGGAAATATACTATTGTATTATTGAGAATGTGTCTCGTCATCAAGGATTTGGAGATTTACAATAGGCATATACAACTTCCGATGTTTCATATATGGATGACAGTGTGTAATAAATTATTTAACCAAACTGCTTACTTAGCATATGTAATAGTTGCCGATTCAACATATATATATATATATATATATATATATATATATATATATATATATATATATACATATATATAAATTATTACTTAATTTAATCACATAAATTAATATACGAAAGTATATATTTTTGCGTAAACCTTCAGTATAAACCTGAAAAATCCTAGCGATGATGGAACGCAGAAATATTCTGCGTAGGTTAATTGCAATATATATTTTATAACTTACTATATATATATATATATATATATATATATATATATATATATATATATATATATATATGTATGTATATATATATACATATATATATACATATATATGTGTGTGCGTATGTGGGTGTATATATATGTATTTATACACACACACATATATATATAAAATTGTTTCTATAATACTTTTTAAATACCTACACACAATCGTGTTTAATCTTCTCGGGAATCATCAATAATGATATGTACGCGTAACTCAGTATAATATAAACACCCACTGCAATATTGTTTCATCTAGAATATTTATCACAATCGAATTTAACATATACAGCTTATTAGATCTAATAACCTTCCTAAAAACAACTTGATAACAAGAGGCAGATAAGTTCTTTCTTCCCGGGAAGCAAAAAATTACACTCATCTATATCTTCTGCGATGTTGAGCATATAATGCCATTAATTAAATTTCAAAACAGAAAACTCAAGTATCACATTCCAATGCTTGTCTTAACCAAAAAATAACGCGCCTCTTTGTTATCTAAGCCCTTACAGTTGATTTTCTACGTGGAGTAGTTTTGCTTCAGTAGTAATAAAACTTCGAAAATGCAATTGCAATGTTATGCTATATAAAGGTTCTGAAGCTATATTGAGGTGTTGAATTACTTTAACCACTTCTGGCTGTTCCTTTTTAAGCGTAACGAATTCACGCATCTAGTTTAACAAAAAAGTCAATGTACGTTATTATTATTGAAACCGAAATATCTACACAGCGTGGTTGCCATTTTATATTCTAATCCTCTTTGAAATGTCAGTAAATATATTAAAATCTCGGATTTTGTTAAAATATTATTCTTCCTCTAGGAATTATGTGTGAAACATTTCAGATGATTATTTCCATAACATTTCGAATAATACTCAAATTAGATATTTTAAACTATTTCTTTTATATCACTCTAAAGGATTTTAAAGTATGTATTTTTATTTTGCCTTATAAACATTAAAAAGATTATTAGGATCTCTTCCCATCTCTCATTCTTTCTCTCTCTCTCTCTCTCTCTCTCTCTATATATATATATATATATATATATATATATATATATATATATGTATATTTATATGCGCATACACACACAAATATATATATGTGTCTGTGTGTATGTGTGTATAAACCCAACGAGGTTATTAGATATTGCCCGATAGCATTACCAAAACATGGTTTTAATAATTTATTCGCAGTTTAACAGTCCCATTTGACCGCTACACACACACACACGCACGCACACACGCCTGCACGCACGCACACACGCCTGCACGCACGCACACGCACACATATATGTGTGTATGTGTGTGTCTTTTGTGTGTTACACATTTTATCATATGTCTAATGCATAAAACTCACTGTTTGTCTATCAGTATCCATATTTATTAAGTGCATGCCAATCGAGATTCAAATTCCCAGATCAGCGCTCGATGAATTCAAGGATAGTAATTTATATGGGTTTTATTTAACCGGTAGAAATAGCTGATAACGAGTCAGAATTTTATTGAAAAAAAATGAAAATTGAAAGGCGTAACTCAAGTATAAGAACGTTGTACGTATGCAGATTTATACGATATTTGTACGTTGTAATAGTTCTTATCAGTGGGGCATTAGTTCAAACGCTATCTTCTAGTGGGGAAACTGTAAAGATTTTTACTTTTCGTAATTGCTGACACCCTAGTTTTATATTTTACAATTTTAAAATCTATACTATATACTTTGTTACATTGTTTGAGACATGAAAGGTAGCTACTTGTTATAACGAGCTAACAATGGTGAAAACTGATTTTTTAAAGACAGGAGAAACCAACTAACATTTTCCTGAAAAAAAAAACACAGGTTGTAGCTAAAAGAAAAATGAGTAGGGCGAGAGGGTTTCAACTTTACAGTTATTGAGAATAATCTACTGAAATAGAAAAATGTATTACAGTAATGGATTCAAAAAGAGGATTGATGGAGGTATCTGACCTAACGTGCAAAACGAGCTAAACAAACGGAAGCAATGAATAGATTACACAATTTTGGGAACACATGCAATGAGAGCGTGTGCGGAATAGACTAAGACTGCCAACATTAAGTATATTAAAATAATAAATAGTTATTTGGATTTAAGTGTATCGTTAAGAAATAGATATAGATTAAAATCGGGCATTTAAGCGAATTTTACGCCCAGACAAAGCTTTCTATTTCTCTTTTATTTTGTCAAGAGAACTGATAATTCGTATTATTTGGATTATACTTGACACTTATTTGTACAAGAGTGGATGGAAGCTCAGATCTTCTTCAGATGCATCATGTTTAACTCAGGAATCTGTCTTTCGAACTCAGGAATCTGTACGGAATTAGCAACGGAATCTTTCATTGAATTTATGGAATAATATGCTCTCAGCCATATCTCCAGTAGTTTGTAATTGTGCTTAGAGTGTCACTCGCACTGATGATTAAAAAAAACAAAAAAAAACGCCAAACCAAGTACATTAGCCGCCACATTAGGGGTCCTTGCAGATAAGTATTTAATAAATTTTACTACCTTTTAGAATGCATTTACTTATGAAGTATACTCTAGCAAGATATCCCTATTTTTACTCATTATTATCAGTATACGCTCCGGCCGTTATCTTTCTGTGCATTCCTAAAAAAGAAGAGTGGAATATTCCAAATAAATTTTGTTATTATTATTATTATTATTATTATTGTTATTATTATTATTATTATTATTAATAATATTATTATTATTATTATTGTTGTTGTTGTTGTTGTTGTTGTTGTTGTTAGCAGCAGCAGCAGCACTGGTATGCCTTTGTGTTTATGCTTTACGAAATAGAATATTACAACTTCTCACTCTCCAACGGTGTATTACTATATATATATATATATGACTCTATGTACATTTTGGCATTCATTTTTAGAAAACACCCCCCATATATATATATATATATATATATATATATATATATATATATATATATATATATATAATTCTTAACTATAATAATTATTAAATACCTACTAGTGTTTCATTCTTTTCGGGGATCATCGGTGCAGGATGTCACGATTGACGCCGGTCGAAAGGGACGAACCCGGCATCGAAGCTATCTCTGAAATCATTAGCAATGCCCAACATGACATGAGTCGATCACCGCTAACCACAAGAAACATGTTAGAAATTTAAACATTTATTTTTAAATGTGTTTACCATCAGCCAGAATGGTCTAATCATTATATGATGATCTGCCCATGCGAGCTAAAGTAACCGACTTTATTTAAACTATAAACTGGCTAACAATAAGAAACATGTTTCTTAAAGGGACTGACATTATTATTTTTAATAATAATTAAATAACTACATACATTAATGTAATATCCTTTCAGGAATAAAAAAAGTAATTTAAAAATCGAACTTTTTTAATTGGGGTTATATATCTGTTTCCATGGACAAAAAGCTAGATAATGAATGGTAACGTGTACTTGATTGAAGCTACACCAAAACTATTAAGTGGGTAAGATAATAAAAAGCTAATAAAACCAATAGAAACGGTTAAAAGGAATTAACTTCTACTACCCTTGCAATATGTTTAACTTAACATAGAAATGTTGTTTTCTCTAAAAGTTAATTCAAGTTTTTTCGGTATTAAATCATGATTAAGTTCAGCCTAGGATCACACTCTTACTAAACTATGTATACACACATATATCCAAGTATATTGGTATAAATACAAATTAACAATATATATATATATATATATATATATATATATATATATATATATATATATATATATACTCGCAGACCATTCGGCGTGATCTGGTATAAACATGTGCATCAATATTATATTTTAATTAATATAGAATCTGAGGCATGTGAATGTGAATATTATGGGTTTTTTTTCTAAACAGTCCCTTTCTTGTAAATAAAAAAAGTACTCGAGCTCACATTGACACTAAAATGTATAAACAACGAGTCAAGTAGGATAACCATTAAACCAGTTTAACACAAACATTAAAAAATGTTTTCAAACCTACTTTTTCGTAACACAGGGAATACATCATATATCATTAAACAATTGAAAAACAGTTAAAAATGCCATGACCCTCACGTAGCAATTTTGCCATTTACTCACTAAATAGCTTTCCCCCCCCCAAAAAAAAAACGATTAAAAATGTTACCACATGCCTGAATAAAATTTATAAATAATTACAATAATGTAGATTAAAAATTCGATGGGTATATACGTTGAAAATTGTACTTTGACACACACATTCTCTCTTTTATAGGCATATACATACATCTAAAGTACGCATTAGTTTGTAGACGTAGTAACAAACACAAATGAAAATTCTTCTGATAAATATATAAATATATCTCATACTGTGTATATTATTTTGATCGCAAAAGTTCCACTCTGAATCAACTCATGGTAGGTTTGCAATAACAAACTATATTCAATAATATATAAACCTTTTCTCGCCGTCTTTTGAAAATTTTGAACGTCGTTACAGACACATTTATTGTTTATAATAACACGCTATCTTATTTTCTACGTGCGATATTATCACGTTTGCCAGGATCCATAAACGTACTTTTTCGTACTTTCCTCTCTACCTGAAAACTCCTCCTATTATCCCAGTCAAGTAAAAATATAACTATTTTTACTATATTAGCCTGTCACCCTTATAAACTGGATTAAACACTCATACTCATACAGATACCATTACATTTCATTATTCAAAATAATGATTTATCCCCAGTAATACCTCGCCTATTCTCATTGGCTGCGACCATGACATTTTATTATTCCGCATTGTACAAAATCATGGAAAAAAAACGAACATACCAGCCCTTAATGGATATTGCCGCTCAATCGCCACACATTGTTTTAAATCATGTTTACTTTCCTATCGGCGCCTTTTCTCAACTTGACATAATTTTTTTTACAAAAATTAACGAAAATATTTACCTTAGATTTACGCACAGAAGAGAGTCGTAACATTTGTATGAACAAGTTAACCCAGCCATCTCAGTTGATGTTTACCTCTACTGCAATTTCCTTGGCTGCGTTGGTTCAGCGTCGTAAATTATGCGAATTCCCATAAATAAGATAGCCATTTTATAGATATTGTTACACTAAAAGAATACGTTGCAGCTTTGTTTCCATCAGCTACTGTTTCGGCGTCCTAAATTGTGCGATCCTAAAAAGAATTATATATATATATATATATATATATATATATATATATATATATATATATATATATATATATATTTATATATATATATATACTTCGGAATAGTTTTTATTTAACAATCAGTGGTTATGTAAACGTGAGATTGTTGATTTACAAAATATTACTGGCAGTAATATTCTATAAGTTATCCCATCTAAGCAAGAATTGCTCGATATGCAAGATAGAGCAAATAAATTAAATTGTAATTCAATGAATTTCAAAAAACTTTTTCTACAAATACTCCTGCTACAGGACTTCTGATAAATGTATTATTTTCACTTTGACTTTCCATGTCTCACTGACTTTAGCAAATAGGGTGCATACCTTTATAACTATTTGCTAATATTTTCACTCCTCTGATGAGATGGTAGACATCGAAACCCTATAGGTTAAGGAGATAAACTTTCTAAAACATTCTTTGTCTTGCTTAGAATAATAAAAATTCTTTGATATGAAACTCAACCAATTCATTTCATTTCAATGAGAGTTTTTTGAAATTCATTGAATTACAATTTAATTATATATATATATATATATATATATATATATATATCGCTAAAAGAGCCAGGCCTAGAGAGCATAATACAACTGCCAAAGATCTTCATAGTTTTTAAATAACTTTGGACTCTCGATAACAGTTGAACCTAACAAGAAAACAGCTAACTCACTTAACCTAAATTCTGAAACATACAACCCCCACCATTAGGCAAACCTCACATTATTACGTGTGAACAAGTTTCCAAATCCCCCGAATTCAATAATTTACTCCCTAATACCTTCAATCTCTACCAGAATCTTTAGGCTTTCAGCAGACTAAATTATTATTATTATTATTATTATTATTATTATTATTATTATTATTATTATTATTATTATTATTATTTTGTCTTCTTTATCATCATAATACCTTTTCGACAGCCTTAATAATCTATGATACTGCAACACTTTAAACTTTATAATCCCCATTCCTCCATTTTTTTAATAAGGACATCGATTTTAACACTTTATTGAAAGATCTGTTTCGTTCTGTCTAGACAATTTCCGGCCAGAGTAATACGATCTTTCCGGACTGATTTTCCCCCGCTTAGCCTTAACTTGATTACTTAAAAATTTAGTATGAAATCAGTTTTTCTAATAAAGCCAATAATGAAGGTTCTCATACTGTTTTTCTCTCTTTTTACTATTAGGTCCCATATTACTGGAGACACATTCTCTTTGGGCTACTGTACTGCCCGGAAAGAAAAAAAAAGTTTCATTATTTCAGTTGTTTTGAAGGCTATCCAATCCCATTATATGCGTCGTAACGCTTGATTTATTTAGGAATCCATTTTCTCTAAAGAACTATTTTCCATTTCGGATGAACTTGAGAGGGGTTTCATGCAAACTGAAATACTATATACGGTTTATTTTTATATTTTTTGACATTTTCAACATTTTTTCATTTTTTTTATTTGGCAATCTATAACTGCAATAAATCCGGTTTCACATAATGCCTATACTAGCAAATTCTTGCCTTGCTACATATACAATTTGCTTAATTCTTTATGTCCTCTGATAAGAAGAATAACAAGAATAGCATTCTTTGAAACTCCGTGGCATAAGTATTTGCAAATTGCTTGTTGGAGTATTCAGTCGAACAATACATTTTTACTTGTAAAGTTCAACTTACAGTTTTAATTTTCTTTTTCTTATATATATATATATATATATATATATATATATATATATATATATATATATAATAGCTATTATTGCGGCAGCAAAAGAACAATAATAACAAAAAAATACGTATGATAGCTATCCATCCACAATATTTTTTATTGTAAATTTGAGAGCACATACAATATATATTTACTATATACAATTATGTCAGTCGGATGTTTAAAGTAATATGTACACACTTGAATTCATTTCAGTTATCCAGTTCTTCTCGAGCATTATTCTTGATTATTTTCCATTGGAAATAGCAAAACTTTGTTTGAAATCGCCGATTAATTATACTGGAAGAGCAAATGTGTTCGTCAAAGTTGAGACTCAATCAACGAACGATTACTTAATAATGCATTAAAACTTTAGAATGACATTCAGAATATTATCTATCTATATCTATGTATATATCAAAGTGAACGTGTATGCCTGTCTGTTTGTGTGTCTGTGTGCATTTACCTACGCAATAACTCTGTCAATTGTAAAGCTACAGACTCGAAATTTGATATACAGAGTAGTGAGATTTTGGAAAATCTTTATAATTCGTTTTCGATCAAAAACTTGGCTGTTAACAAGTCAAAGTTCAACGAGTTGACTTTAAAGCACTCTACAAAATTCCTCCGCCAATTTTGGGTCTTAACAATTAAAATTTTAGATATAGGTTCCTTGCACATGGATCTAACTTAATAACTTGATTTGAGCTCAACGCAATAAATGTTAAGGGGTCATAATAGGGGTTAAAAATTTTTAAAAAAAATTACCTCTGTGGTCTCTACCAAATTACTCAGACAATTTCGGGTATAAACATTTGAATTTTTACATAAAGGGTATTCAGAGATAGGGTAAGCGTTGTAATGTGTTTGGGTCGAAAATTTGAGCTATCAATATATAAATGTATGTATGTATGTATGCTTGCATGTCAGCTTTAAACTTTCGACAGAAACGACGGATTTTAACAAGATCAGTATCGTCTGAATGGTCGGCTTCAGACGACAAATACCTTAAAAATTGGCTAAAACATTAATTTCTTCGCCCTGAACTAGACATTTCTCTCAAGGGAGGGGTCGCTTTTTTCGCCGATATTTTGAAAAGTCATCCCCTCTTTTCGAGTATTTAGCCTTAATTAAAACCTACGTCTCTCCTGGTTTGACGGTGATCGCAAGGGTAAAGACGTCCCGTCTCATTCTCGTTCTTTTCCTCCTTCAGGGTATGGGTTCGAGCCTGCCATCCTACTACCACTCTTTTGTTGCTAAACATGCACCTACAAACACCCGGGTAACGCTGGGCTGAAATGCTAGTATCTATAAAAGTGAAAGGGTATGTCTGTATTATTTAGTGTATGTGTGTCTGTGTACATTTTTTTACCAAATAACTGTCAATTGTCGGTCTACAGACTCGAAATTTGGCTTAAGGGATTTGAGATTTGGGAAAATGTTTTAAATCTGATTTAGGCCAGAAATTTTGCTGTTTATGGGTCAAAGTTAAACGATGTGACTGTTGAGAACTCTACCGAACTCCACCGCCAATTTTAGGTCTAATCAGTTGGAATTTTATTTGGAGATTACTTGGACAGGGATCTACATTTTTAATTTTATTTAAGCCCAAAACACTAAAGGCTAAGGGGTCAAAATTGGGGTCATAGTTTAATGAAAAATGACTTTTCTGGCCTCTACCAACTTTTCTCTATGGTAGTTAAGGAAAACTATTATAAAGAAAGGCATTACCGTACATATTCACACTTTTTAATATATACATAGACAAATAAAGTTATGAACAGTACATAGGACACAAGCAAAACCGGACGCAACTGCTAATTATGAAATACGACTGAAATTATATATTAGGACAAAAGCTAACTCTGATTATTAATTGCCTTTTTTAATTACAATAAAACTACTTTAATCAGGCAGAGGAGACACCGATCTTACAACGATTAATCTCTGCAAGATTCAGGGTAGCGACCGCCAAATAGGTCTTCAATAAATAACTTAAACATAAAACTTTTGGCCAGGATAAATCCACAGATACAATTTTAAACTAAAATATTTCTCAATATTGAATCGTAATTCTTTTTTTTTTTTTTGTACTAGTTTATATACATTGGTTGTATTTGTTTATTCGTAGTATTTCAGAAAAATCCATGCACTAATTTTTAAAATATACATGAATAATTGTAAATTTTTTTTCCGTTCTTTATATTATGGCCGATACTGTATATACACATTTATTCAACACGGACACACATTTTTTATGGATGTTGGGTAATAGGGCAGTCTTTATCTCATGACATTTCGGAGCCTAATGTCTCTCATCAGAAGAGTGGCGACGCCTAATTCCGAGCGAAATAGATTATTAAGACTGTTTGTACGAGCAAGAAGTAGTTAAGTAGTTGTGTAGTTTGCATTATTTAATGGAGGTATGTATATAGCATATTTTTCATAGTAGGTTTAAGGTACGTGGTCAGTGTGTGTTATAATTTTTATGGCGGGTAGGGAGTGGATTGATTGAAAGAAGTTTCCCTATTAAACCTATGTGTACATGTGTTGAAAGCGTAAGGTAGTTTACATTCTATAAAGCGTGTTTTGCTATGTTTGTGCATGTTTATAAGGGGTGTCCAATATTATAACAGCGATTAAACCAAATGCAGGTTATTATTAATGATAGGGTGAGGATCATTATTGAGAATTTAATTAAAGATTAGTTATAGTACTAAGGTTTTATATAGTGGAAGCTATATGGTATAAAAGTTTGAGTAATAGGTTAAATACTGCCGAATAATAATAATAATAATAATAATAATAATAATAATAATAATAACAATAATAATACATTTTGGGAGGCTTACTCAAATATGGGAGAAAGTGGATGATAAAATAAAACTATTTCGAAATAATGAACGTAAACGAGAGAGACTTATAGGGGTTTAATGAATACAGTTGCAGAAAAGAGAAATGAAAATAAATGAAAGTTATAATGATGAAAGTTCGATAAACGGTTAGACAACTAGTGGATGACTTTATTTATGGCGATGAGGAGGTGCGAATTTAAGCCTTTAGTGTGTGTGTGTGTGTGTGTGTGTGTGTATGTGTGTGTGTGTGTAAAACGTAACACAGAGGGTTTTTTGTATCGGTGGTATAAAGAAGGGCGGAGGGAAATATTTAATGGACATTTTTTAAAAAATAAAGCTCAGCTGTAGAACATTGCTATTTTGCCTCCATTGTACGTGCGGTGTTTGCGGCAAAACCATTATTGCCATCCTCTTTAAAGGTGTTCTGACCCCCATCATATGAACAATGTTATTTATGAATTTAAATGTAATTGCCGTGCCAACTATGTGGGCAGAACAACCCTCAGGTTTGATGGTCGCGTGCAACAACATGTTCCTAGTAAAATCTGGAATGAAATCTACCAACTCACGGACATTTTGAGCAATATGAATGGTTCCGTTATAACGCCCATTTGCTTAAAACCCCGCGATCTGCAATGAATTTGAACAGTGACTCATTTCCTATCCTGCATCACGCTCACTCGTTATTTCATTTGAAGGACTGTGAGACTATTAGCGTCCGGTTAGGGAGACTTTTACTCTGTGAGCAAAAGGATTGTCTTTTATGTTTGGACGTGATTTTTCTCTAAGGGGTTTCTCCCCATATCGTATCAATAGATTTATTTTAGTCGTTTCTTTCATATTGTTTCTCTTGCCCCCGATAATTTTATTTTATTTTAGTCGCTCTCCACTTTTAAATTCGTTTCCCTGTAGGAATAAAAAAAAAAACAACTAAATTTAGCCTTTGAAAAGAGAGGGCGAATCCTGGTCAGCCGACTCTTCTCCATTATCTATTTTTTCTTCTTTTTTTTTTGTTCATTAAATACTTTCCTTCCGTCCTTTTTTTACTATGGATACAAAAGAAACAGTCTTCTCTTTTTCATAGCTTAAATGATATTCTGTACACCCTACAATACCCCCCCGCCAAAATAATAATAATGATAATAATAGTTATATATATATATATATACATATATATATATATATATATATATATATATATATATATATATATATATATATATATATACTAGCGGGTGTACCCGGCGATCCCGGGTGTTTCGAGGTGTTTGTACTCTTAAATAAAAAAGAAACCGAGGGAGGGTAAAAAGTTTTAGTAAGTTGGTAGGATCGAACCCGAAGCCCTAAGGCGAAGTTTGAAAATAAAATGTGAAAATAACATGAAACGTTCGGCCAACCAGAATGAGTTACTCAAAGATGTTTGAATTTATTTAAGTAAGAACAAAATTGACAGGTACCCGCACGGAAGTCGTAGAGTTAAGATTGTGTGCGAGCGTTATGACGACAACGTAAGCAATAGCTATTCAGCAGTTGTTTTTAATGAGGTCAATTACCATGTTTGTTTGTTATAAGCGAAGTAAAAAAAGAAAACATAAAACGAACTTTAAAACTTAAGCGGGGTGGATAATCAAAACATCGAAAACGTAAGCAAAACTAATGATGTTAAATGTAAAAATCTGAAAAACCAAAACAAAAAAGAAAACAGAAAAATGAACGTTAAAAAAACACGTGAAAAATGGCTTAAATAAGCCTGTTTCGATATTAAAATTTAAAAATCGGTGGGTGCCGCGTGTTTTTGGGTGTGTGGGGTGGATAAGCGAATTAAAACAAAACAGAAAAAACGAACGTTACGTGAAAAATGGTTTAAATAACACTGGTTTAATATTTACATTTAAAAAATCGAAAAAAAAAAGGAGACATCTCACACCACGATTGGACCCAAAACGTTTAGATAATGACCCAACGCGCAAACCAACTGAGCTAACAGACGTACATGAAATTTAGTCAGTTATTCAACTATTTAAAGTAAATCAGGCCATAGGCCATACCGTCATCTGACGCATGTATAGGCCCGGTCGTCGTCAGGAGAGGACCGTTTTTGTTTGCCCCCCTATCGAAAATTGTCGATGTCAGGGTGAAAAAATTAACGTTTTTGGACAATTTTTCGATATTTTTCGGGCGAAAGATGTTGCTTAAATATGATACCGAGTTGGTGTAGTTTCGTTCCGTGTCAAAAGTTTTTAGCTGACACACAAACACACATACATACAAACACACATACATACACACATTTTCGCTTCATATATATATATATATATATATATATATATATATATATATATATATATAAACTGTGCCACTCGCTTTGTTGCAGATGGGTAAAATATCAATTAGTTATTTACAAAATTTTAATTCAAATTCATGCGATATTCACGAAGTTATGATCTTTCCTTGCGTATCGAGGAATTTACACTGTTTATCGCTTTGTTTCAGGTCTCTAAAGATGTTGTTTAAGGGCAATTATACAATGTGTTCTATATGCGAACTTTAATTTTTATTATATTTTTCTGTCAAAAATAATAAACAAAGGCATATCCTCGGTAGAAGCCTCATATAAATTAGTTATTTTTCGACATTTCCAGCATTTTTTAAATAAATTAAAACAACCCTTGTCTCCCGAGAATGTCAATTGTTTGATCTTAATAGGAGTGTGCTCGAGCAACATCAACTATGTTCCTTCATAAGTAAGTAAATATTTTCCTACCTCATGAAATCCTCTTTTGATTATTGGCCAGATACTCAATGGGGTTAAGTTCTGCAGAACACGGTTGTCAGGTCATGAGACTTTCCTTAAAGAATTCTATAGATTCAAGGAAAGCTGCATTCCTTCTAATCAGAATAGGATGGAACATTGTCAAGTATTAAAATAATCTGAAACCGACGTGAAAATGGTAGGTAATCTAGTCATGTCGACAAATAATTATCCGAAAAAACCGTGTACGCATTGCTGGAAAGCTTTACACCCTCTGACACTCGGCATGGTCCAACCATCGTATTCCCAATGATTCCCGCCCTAAATATGATGCCTCAACCTCCTTGTTGACGAATAACCCTGTAATGGGTCGGAGATACGTTAGGGTTTCAAATTTGATCCATCAACCGGACCGTGAACAGAAGCATGGCCCTTATCCATATATAAGATAAGTGGGAAATTTATTTTCCTGTACTTCTGCGTCCAAGAGAGTTCGTTTTCCCCTATTTTGCTTGCTTAGTGAAGGCCTTGAAAGAGGTTTGATGTTCCTCGCCCTCTCATTCAAAACATTGTATTCGGTCTGCCTTTTAAAACACGGAAGCGCTGGTGCCGTTTCTGTTTCGGTTTATCCCTATGAATTTTCCGAATATCACATTCTGAAAGGGTTCTCCCGGTGTCCTTATTTTTCTGGATTAGGTGTTCGGGTTCAAGAATGAGTCCAAGGTTATTGGATCCCTTTATAGCTTCGTGGCTAAATATTTGATGGACTATAATTCTGCGAGTCCGGCAAACATCCTTTGCCTGATTTATTGGCATATCAAGAGATCTACAATAAAGTATAAAGTATTTGATCATAAATAAAATGCCTGAACTTCGCGATTATAGCATAGAGTTGAGTAAAATTTGGGGGAAAGACTAACCTTAAAACAGCCCATTTGGTGTTGCAATTTTGATTTCTTTGTAACGTATGATTAGTGAAATGTTAATATTTAACTAATCTTCAGTAAAGCAATTGACACTGTTTATATACATTTGTATATGTCTGGTTGATTGTTAAATCTTTTGTCCGCCAACCGCACATCTCCATCCTTAAAAAGGGACGCGACAGACGATAACACACGCAAACACACATCACACCACATACACGGCATACATATTGTTTTTAAAATATAATATAATTTTTAAAATATAATTATCCACATATTATATATATATATATATATATATATATATATATATATATATATATATATATATATATATATATATTATCATGGGTGCCCGGCGTTGTCCGCGTATTTGGAGGAGTATGTTGAGCCAAAAAAAAAATGCGGGTAATTTTTTAAACTTTGATCCCTATTATGACAACTTAAAATGTATTGTTTGGTGCTCAAACAAAGTTATTAAGATAGAGCTCTGTCCATGGAAGGTATATCTAAAATTTCAAGTGATTAGATCAAAACATTGTTGGAGAAGTTTGGTAGAGTTCTCAAATGTTAAATCGTTGAAATTTGATCCCTTAATCGCCAAATTTCAGGCCGAAAACCGATCACATAGATTTCCCAAATCTCAGTACCCTGTATATCAAATTTCGAGTCCGTAAATTTAATATTGACAGAATTATTGCGTAGGGAAATGTACACACCCAGACACACAGATACACAGATACACAGACACACACAGAGACAGACACACACTTTCACATTTATATATATATATATATATATATATATATATATATATATATATATATATATATATATATATGCATGTGCGTGTGCATACCATCACATGCCATGTGCTTTTATAGGATGAAATTGTATTGGTGAATATAGATTGGTCAATTTATTCAATAAGGGGATACATACAATCCGTTAGGGGATAGAAGAGGCTTTTATGTCAAGGCATTTCAAAGCCTAATGCTTCTCAACAGAAGAGTAGAGAACGTGCTAGGTAACATGGTGGGGATGTCACGTTTAGCGTGGGATTCATTAAGAACAAAATAAATCAATGAAAATTATATATTATGTTGGGTTAGTTTTATCGAATTCTAGATAAAGGAGGAGCGTATTATATATAGTGTAATGATTGAGCAAGAGGGAATTACATGGGGCGTTCTGTTCCAGGGTTTTAAGTTATTGGGGCGAGGGAGAGTTCGGAAGTTAGTTACGTGAACACTTCATGTGGTGGTCTGGGTGGTTTGTTATAACATTATAATAATGGATTTCAGAATACCAATATATGTTAGGTAGTGCTGTTCGGTTGCATCTGTCAAAAGGCCCCTCCATAGATAATAGACATCTTACACACCGATAAAATAGAATTACCACCCATCCACACCATACCACCACCATAATTCTAAAACATATACCACATCCATTTAAGACTATGATAAATACCCTATACACCTGTTTACATTACATTCTATGTAATACATTCCTCCTTTATCTAGAATTCAATGCCACTCCCCCAACATCATATATAATTCAAATTGATATATTTCATTCCTAGACGCCACATGCCCACTATGAGACCTAGCATCTTCTCTACTCTTCTAATGAGAAGCATTAGGATTCGAAATGCCTTGGCATAAAGAGTCCCTTCTTCCCCCCCCAGCTAATTGTTTGTTTTTCCTTATTGAATGAATGAGCTAGTCTATATTCACTAATATATAGTTTTTTATGACTTATTTTCCCACTCCTTTTGATTTCTTATATCCATAAACATGTACGTACGTATATATATATATATATATATATATATATATATATATATATATATATATATACATATATACATATATATATACGTATTTACATTTTTCATACATACATATACATATATACATATATATATATACATGCGTGTATAGATACATATATACGCATCTACAACAGTATTGAGCACTTTCTTCAGTTTTTATTAAGTACCATCTCCACTTTATATATATTTATACATGTATATATACATATGTATTTATGTATATATCTATATATGCGTAGCTATATATAAATAAATATACTCATATATATACATATATAGTATACATATATAGTATATATATATATATATATATATATATATATATATATATATATATATATATATATATATATATATATATATATAGATCACTCCTAAATCCAGCCGAGGGAATTTATTCTACTGTCGTCTATGTATTTTATACTTTTAACATGTTTTTTTCTAATTTATATGTATATATATATATATATATATTTATATATATATATATATATATATATATATCAGACAAATAAGCTATATATATATATATATATATATATATATATATATATATATATATCAGACAAATAAACTAATTGAAAAATAAGCATTTATTTATACATACTGATTCACTATCAACGTGGGCAATCGGGCATGATGAACGGTAAAATGCAAAACCGTTATATGTACGTTTTACGTTGCTTCGTCGTAAGCAGAGACAACCTTATTATTATTGAAAAATACTAGCAAGATTAATACATTTTTCTGCCTCGTTAATATTGTATTTTGTATGGTACTTGATTTGTTTTAACGCATTTCTGAACATGACATACCATACAATAGTGGGATTAATATTAGAATTGTACCACAAACAGTACATCCTATAGAATTTTGCCAATAATTGATACCAATGTATGTGTGGAGGTAATGCACTCGACGAGAGACATTACCTATTTTTTTAAAATGTTTTATAATTGAAAAACCTGTATCCATATGGCAACTGCAATACGCATGCTTTTCGTCCATAATTATATGTAAAGCATAGAAAATATTTATATTAATTTGCGTAACGGATAAATCCGAGGAGCTGATAGCATTTTTATTAAAATATCTAAAATGATACTTCCTGGTTTCTATTTACAAAAAAAAACAAACTTTTACATTAGTAGTTCCAATTTTGGCGTTGCTTTTACGATTATAACGAGATAACATTAAGTATTTTATTGGTGGGACATCGAACAGTTTCTATTATATTCAAAATTGTTATTAGTATGCCTGTACAACTATATTGTATCTTAATCTATCATATTATATTTTTCTTATTTTTCAGGTTTCGGATACAAATATTTCTAAGTGTTTGATATTAATCTTGTGCGAAGAGATGCCGAGCTAAATTTATGTAAGTAAACATTCTGTATTTTTATGAACGCATCTATTGGATAATTTATATATATATATATATATATATGTATATATATATATATATATATATATGTATATATATATTATATATACACATACATATTATAACTTATATATATGCATATATATTATATATATACATATTATATACATGTATATACATATATTTATATGCATTTAAATATGTATATATACGCATATATATGTATGTATGTATATATATATATAATATATATATATATATATATAGGATGCATGATTAACTATTGTGAAATTATTGATCGGCTTCATAGGAGGAAACATATCAAAATAAAATCATGTGTGCAATCGTATCGAAAACGCAATCCATTTATTGACTTAATAATTAAAAAAAAAATATTAGAAAAAATATTTTTTGAAATCGTCTCCTCGTCAGGAAAAACACGGGAGGATAAGATTGGGTATATATATATATATATATATATATATATATATATATATATATATATATATATATATATATATATATATATATATATATATGTATACATATATACGTATATATATATATATATCTACACAATTATATATACATATATAGATAAATATATATATATATATACATATATATATATATATATATATATATATATATATATATATATACATCTATATACACATATAAGTTACATTTTACGACTGGAGTTTACGTATAAATATTATTTGGAAATATCAGTTTCAATTCACTTCTTGTATAATTATATAAGTAAGTTATAAAATAACAGTCAATATTTCGTTTTCACCGCGGAAAAACCTAAAAGTAGATGCGTACAACTATTTAATGAACGGGTCATATAGCTTTATAGTAAGGATTAAAATATAGTACAAGTCAATTCTAACTCGTCAATATTCTCATTGATTAAGCTCTTCTATGAGAATGTGCTAACATATCGGCTAACAACTCTTTACTCACCATAATGGTGACGAAAATATGCACGGGTTTATATTATTGTCTTGAGTGTGCTATTGTATAAAGTTTGGCTTTATATTCTTAAAACTTAAAACTGAAGTTTGAGCAAGAGAGTACAATTTTTCAAACATTGATATTAGTTGTTATCGCTTTAATGCAAACAATTGTAAATGCAATTATTAAACTTATTACAATGGACTACCTATGGGGACATAATCATCGATATACAACTAAAACACAACCGAACTACACTGCGGAAACAACTACCAACACGCAACCCACATCACGCAACCACACCTCCACCCAGACAAATGCCACATAAGCACCAGACATTTCTGCGCACGCACAATATTTGCATATAAATACATTATACATGTGAAACGCAATATAAATATCAGGATGAAGGAACATCTGCAAACACATACATCTTCCATTTAGACAACAATTTTGTGATTGCAAAAAACGATGACACGTATTTTACAGTAAATATTTTGTTAACGAAACAAAGTATAATGTTTTTCGATTTAAAAAAAAAAATTCTGTTTTCTAAAAAGTAAACTCTGAACACGATGCCGAAAAAAGTAACACCGGTATTTTTTGTTTACTACACACCTGCTCGTTATAAATAAACTAAAACAAACCAAAATTAAAATGAGAAAATTATAGAAAATAATACAGAAATAAATAAACGAAGTGTATAAATTATTGAATCAAGTACAAAATGAAAACTTTCGAATCTTAAAAAATAATAAAACGAAGTATAAACCGCAATATCTACAGCAAGAATAATTAAATAATTTAATACATATTTATGTCATAAGGATATATATATATATATATATATATATATATATATATGTATATATGTATATATGTATATATGTATATATATTTATAAATATACGTAATAGATAAACACATATAAAATAAACGTATAAAATAAATAAATAAAATTAATTCATATTTAATAAATTCAATACATACAATTAAATGTTAATAGTACACACACACACATTTTTTAATAATAAAAATAATTATACATGAATCGCTGTAGGACAATTTCAATAAAATGCATAGACCGAATTAGAAATTAGATCGCGATAAATGGTTTAAAATATACTTAGTATTATTAGTAATAATAAAATCAACGAGACATAGAAAAGTAATAATATCTACGCTAGAAAATTGGCATCCGAAAGTCGAACACACGCTCGACGAAGGTCATCTTCTATATAATGAAATGACTGCAGAGATTTTCTTCTTCACCAAATATTGTGGGTTAGCACCATCATATTCCACATACAAATTCAATACATCTAGGCTAATAGTCACTATCTTATTGGTATATTATTGTGTACCAAAGATGTCATAGTGTGTGTTGTATAATCGTCTAAATGTCGATACGCGAACTTAGGAGGTGAAGTTCATCTTGATGTGTATACGTGTACCTAAATGTGTGTCGTTGCTTCTTCATTATTTAAACCCTAGAATTGTGCTGTTACAGTCTATTTATATTATATTCATATCTAATACCTTCATGCGTCGTTGATCTTTTCCAGCTTGAATAAATCTTGTTCTAGCAGGGATGGCTGGAACCTGTTGGGCGAATTCCCCTTCCAGAACGCTAGTTGGGTGTATGTGGTTTTTATTCACTTTCCATGTGTCGATTGCACAAGAATGCAAGGGAATATCTTTGCTTGCGTGGTCTAGTCTAAGTTGCCATTCTGAAACACAACAGCTCTCCCCAAATTGAAGGATGGACAACCTGCTAAACCGTCCACTTTGCTCAACGTCCAAACTTCAACTCTCGATAATCTCCAGCTAACCTGATCTACGTAAAATACATATAAATCCGATCAGCTTACCAGCTCTTCTAGTAAACTTGTATAGAATATTATTTATTATATTTTTACAGTCTTTACACTTTATTCACATTCATCTCCCATCCGTCCTTCCAGTTAGATAGCTAGATAAATAGATAGATCGACACTTTCCTTTAACATTATGAAGCTTTCGCACACAATTTTAGAGACATGAAGTCGTGAATATAAAATGCTACAGTGCATACTAGGAGCAACATCATTATAATCGCAACATCTGTAAATGATGTTGTTCCTTTTTTTATTTCGAAATATTTAGTCCTTCCACTACTACAAGTTGTCACCGAGACTGATACTATATTTTTAAAGGAATCGTTGATTACACTGCTCGTTACTGCCTCATAGATACTTAGAGCTAACATATTCATTCCGATTTCCAATTTATAAATGATAACGCCTCACTTGCCGTTCATTGTGATTGGATGATACCTGATTATTCTCATATTCCAGAATCCATTCATTCGCTTCTAACGCGAACGCTTACATACATTGAAATATGTCGTCACTAAGTGACATATTTTCCCGCTGTTACCTTAAAAACTCCTAACAAAATACGTAAGTATATTTGTCAATTGCTTCATTACGACGACAATGAGTACCCCGACGACTTCTCCATCAAACCATAAACAAACTTAGTTCCACGAGTTTTCTTACCATTATACACACTAGGTGTACATTTGCGATGCTTCTATATACTTTTCTCCTCACAACGTCTTTTTTTATGTCGGGAACAAACAAATTGAACACATTGCGTGTACATGGGTGAATATCCTAACATTTCACACATATTTATATATTGAATATATTACATACTTATGTATATATGTTCAAGTTTTGCTTCCAAATATTTCCGTTTTTATTTAAAGATTTCTCCTCAGAAGAACAACCTACAAAACAATACTTAACAAAATACGATTTTTTATAAATTTATTTTTTCATGGCTACGACAACGACCAAAATACGATAGTTTACTTTTTGACTCTTTCATCACGACGGCGATGAAAATGACGGCGACTTCTCCATAACTACATAAACAAACTTTCTCATGGGAGTTTCTTACAATTAAACACACTACGTGTACGTTAGTGATGCTCATATTTACTTACCTTCCCACGAGAGCGTGGTTAACACAAGGGCATTTTTTAATGTGGGAACAAACACAAATTAAACACACAAAGTGCACATTAAGGATTTCAAACCGTCGCCTTGCACATGCATTCGTATATTAATAAGGGGTTTCCTAAATATTTGCAAACTTGAAATCAAGATTTGTACTGACTAAAACAAAATATAAACAAAAATTATTAAAAAAATAACAGGATAGGAATGTATCCTTTAATTATTTTATCACGCCGCCGACTACGACGTCAAAACATAATTAAGCATACAGTAAACCTTGTGACTAAATTGAAAATTTTAGCTGCAAAATAGTTGCGTTCTTTTTAAATTATTATCAACGCTGTTATTTGGAAGGTATACACTTAAAAATACAAATATATATTAAATACGTGTGTTTTTGCCATGACACTATTATTTTTGCAATTGGCGCAAGTTCCTGCTATTTTACTGAGCGGCAGTTTCTCCCACTTACAATCGTAGTTAAATTGTTTTGTTTTTGTTTTTCATATAGATGTGGGCATACTTCCAACGGGCAACGCCGATACTCGGATTCTGCTAGTTTCTAATAACTTAATAACATGGACACAACAACTAAAAATCTGACAAAAGTAAGAGCACAAACCTTTAAAACGCAATGGTGGTAGGTTTACGTCCGATTATATTAAAGTGCTACTCTAGCCGCATTGTTGAGTTGTGATACAATTAAACAGTACTGTAAGTGAATGAGCATATATATATATATATATATATATATATACACGTGTGTGTATGTGTATATAAATATATACATGTGTGTATTTATATAATGTGTGTTTTGTATGTGTGTTTTGTATGTGTGTACACATATGTGTGTTTGTATATATATATATATATATATATATATATATACATTTTATTTTCATTACCGAATTTTTCTGTTTAGTTACATTATTATTTCAGCTACGCGACCGTTATTTGGCCGTCATGTAGCCTCCTCAGACATTTACCGGAGGCTACATGACGGCCAAAAAAACGGTCGCGTAGCTGAAAAAATAATGTAACTAAACAGAAAAATACGGTAATAAAAAATAAAACGCAAATTTGCTCTACAAGAGTATTGAGCACTTTCTTCATGTTTTATTAATTACCATTTCTACTATATATATATATATATATATATATATATATATATATATATATATATATATGAGCAAACAGTTATTAAAATATGTTAAAAACACTTGTAAATGAGTTAAAATATTTAATCTGAAAAGGAACCACTAGATAAATGGATAGTCCTTAATCCGCGGAGTTTCGAAGAACACTTTCCTTCTCATCAGAGGGTAGGAATTAGCAAAATGCGGGATCGGATTTTGCATGCAGAAGTATTTGATGAAACAACAAGTAAGTACAATATCTTACTTGAAAACAAAATAAGTTAAGCAGAGGGAATCTGGTAAAGAAAAAGATGATTACACATGAATGGATAGTCTGGTGGAAGAGAAAAAATCCAGTGACGGTAAAATCCAAATGTACAACTTCAAGAAAGTTAAAAGAATCTCCATTTGTACAAGTAAAATCCAAGGAAATCCCGTAATTAGAAGAAGATGGTTCGTAATCATCCAAAGGCAGAAATCCATGGAATAATTCACAAACATGTGTACAAGGAAAAAATATTACTAAAAGAAAAATAAGATGTGCTTTTCACTCTACTTCCGAGACATAACTATAAAAAAGAGATCTGGGAAGAAAAAGGAGAGAGAAAAAATGATAAAGTTAAATATAAAATAAAGGGAAACAAAAGTCAAAACGACCCAGACAGGAAATGTTAAAGGCGCGAAAATATATATAGCGCAAAATAATATAGGTCAACAGAAATGTACAGGTCATCACTTAAAAAATGTCAGCAAGAGTTATTAAACGACACTAAAAGGAAAATAAAAAAAGGAAAATAAAAATAAATAAATATATAATAAATAAATAGACAATAAAGAATAAATAAATAAATAAAAAAATAAAATATAACAAAAATAAAATATAAAATATAATATATAATATAAAATAAAATAAGAATAAAATAGAAAAAAAATAAAAAAATAAATCTTATTTAAGGGGAGAAGATGACCGGTATCTGCAATTTTAGGAAAATAAAGAAAAAAAAGTAAATTCATGTAGTAAAATTTAAGTAAATATACATACAAGATATGAAAGTGTGGGTAGACTGATATATTAGATAGATAAGAAAGTTTAAAGAATAAAATATAAAATTCAGATAAAAAACCGGCCATGCAAAGAAGAGATACAGAAATAAAATAAAGGATTATTAAAGTATAAAGTATTAAGAAGTATGTCGAAAAACGAAAAAGTTAAAGAAAAATATTTTTATCTATATAAAAGGTAAAATAATAACTATGTGATTTCAAAATTGTCATAATTAAATTCGGACTTATGTTTACAGAAAGAGATCAGTTCATTTTTAGAATTTATTATATTGTTACTTTGCGGGGAAGTAATTATATTTATAGCCTCGGTTGTACAGAGGCGACATGACTTAGAGCCTGGAGTATAAGACTTAACTTTTTTATAATATCTATCTATCTATCTGTCTATATATATATATATATATATATATATATATATATATATATATATATATATATATATATATATTATCAATTAGAAAGATATGCATTGCTTTTTCCGCTATTATATTTTTAATTGCTTCAGCACGTGTACACCTGTTACATCTCTGTGCTGTACCGATTGTCATACAACTTAATTTCATGTGTATCTACATAAATCAATAGTTTAAACAACCGTAATCGCTTTGTAATATAATAATCATCAAAAGAATAACATGAAAATAGTTCGTTTTTAATACTATACAATAATAATAGGGGCACAGCGAAACAACAATTAAAAAAAGGTAAATTTCTGGTTCTTTAACATTAGAGTGTGGTAAGATATTTTCATATTATAGTTACTTCTAATTATAATATAGACAAACCTTCTCTAGAGGCAGATTATATATATATATATATGTATATATATATATGTATATATATATATATATATATATATATATTAGTGAAAAAGTGTGTGTGATGAATCTTCTTAACCTATATACTCTACGGATTTTTTATGTACACACTTGAATTTAAGTATATAGATTATTCAAGCATGTGAAAATATATAGTGGTTTTCTTTTTATCCGGAAATAACCGGCTCTGGGGTAAACATTGCCATGCAGCAGGTCTCAGATTTTTATTTATTTTCTACTGTTTAACGACAGCGCATACGCGGTCGTGGATTATGACAGTTCTCTTTTGTTAGAAATAAGTTTGATCAAAAATACACTTTAAAGATAATGTCAAGCTAGTCTAATGAAATATAACTTGACCCACTCTATTTAGATTTGGGTTTCGATTTCAGATAGAGCATTTTCTTTTTTACTTACAAGAAGTAGACTGTACAGAAAAAATATAATACTCCCATGTCCATGACTTAGTTTCTTTTCGTTTTTTTCATTCAATTATTTTAAAGAAAATTCACGTACACCTTTTTGTAAATTTAAAACCTTAAATAAACAATATTCAATCTAAGACACACCTCATTATATATATATATATATATGTATGCGTATGTGTGTATTTGCGTGTGTGCGTGTATGTTTGTGTGCATGTGTATAATTCGTCTCACATTAGGATGTTTGGCGGAAAATACCTATCGTTTACCGAGAAATATAGAAATGGATTGCGAGAGTTTTAAGGTGATATTCGCATTCAGAGTCACCAAGAGAAGTAGAAACAGACGTACACCTATAGCGTTAGAAAGAATGAAGTGCTTGTGGAGTAAATATTTTATAGAAACACTCTCATACTTAATTGTGACAGATTATTCAATTTTGAAGAAAAATTAATGCAAGCGATCGTGTTATATCAGAAATATAAACACAGATTTTTTTTCGCGTGTGATTCGGGCAGGTGCTTAGATTAAAAAGGGTAAAGGGCGCACCTGACAAATACATTTTAAATAGCGTGATAATTCGGATACTAAATCACTTGGACAATGTACAGATCTGACCAAAGATAGTTATCTTTTTGCTCACGTCTCTAGAACTGTATTAGCCTTTTACAAACGAATATGTGTCAATAGAAAAACATAGCGGGCATCATTATAAACTTTACGAAATCCGTCCACGCCTGTAAACGTAAGTTACGAAACAGTCTTCAGAATTAAGTTATCAAAACTGAACTGTATAGGAAAAATGCTGATTGATTTGTTGTTGAGTTTACGACACTGATATAGAGCAAGCGAATAGAATGCTTGTAGATAGACAAGTATTTTTGCGAATGTTCTGCAGGGCGAGAGGCGTTATTGATTAAATTAATGCTCAATCGAACACTGGCTGTAATGGTAACGATATAACAGCGATAAGGTTGACTCGTTTCTCACGGGAGAAAAAAAACGAATTAAGTGTATAACAATTTCTTGCTCATATGAGTTCGAGGAGAGTCATAGCAGCAAAAGGTATCTTTGGATGTTTAGATGCTCTTCCACAATATGGCAAGTATACCTAATATTAGATCGAATTTAGCTCTAGTTCTGATACGGATTAGCATCAAGAAAAGGATTCTGGAAGAGTCAAAAAATGCATCTAATTTTTCGGCGGTTTTGACAAATAATCTGATTCATTCAAATTTCTATTTCGCAAAATTCTAGTTAACTTATTTCACAGAATACGCAAAATCGCCTTACTATATTACTCACGTCTTATTTATCTTGCCGCTTATTTATTTCACCTTGTTGTGGAATCGAGATTTGTTAATCACTACTTTCCTATCCTTCAGATGAATCAACAGACGTTGTTTTAATATTAATCATGAAAATGTATAGGGCATATAATAAACATTTATTAACATATGCCTCCTGGTAAAATAATCATTATATTTCAGTATACGATCACCTAGATACAACCTAACACAATATTTCTATTTTTTGTGTGTATTGATATTCATATTAAAAACTCTATTTTTATTTAATTAAAATGAAAATACAACTTCGTTTTATATTGATCGTACAATCTGCATATGTTAAACAATTATTTAAATCAATTCCATATTAGTTTGTGTTTGTTTGTTTACTAAGAAATGCTCATTATTAGTAAACTATCACATGTAATTATATCAATTCAGCCATTCTACATTGTTTATACTTGTATATATATATATATGTGTGTGTGTGTGTGTATTCATATGTATATATGTATGCGTGTATATATATATATATATATATATATATATATATATATATATATTTGTCTACCAAACCCCATTGTCAGTTTTGATCGACACACATAAAACTAAAAACATAGATTATACTAACATATGTGAAACTTTATATTTGTGTTTTAGCCGTGGAACATCGGTGCAGACAGTGTGTAATTATGAAATATAGTTTGACATTACGAATATGCATCCATAATGTGATAGCTATTCGTCAATATTTTAAATGCAGCAAAAATGTCTTCAAAGCTCATGGATTAACCTCAAAGGAAAAATGAAAATCGTAAACTAAATATTTTGGTTTGAATTGTTAGTGGTGGCGAAAACCTCATTTTTTTAACTGTTTTAATTATTACTATATATTGGGTCCAAAATAATACTAAATAAGACATCATATTTTACGACCGGGGAATGCCTGTTGTGTGTATGTAATTACTACAATGTTTCTCTTATGCAATTGTAGGTTTAAGCTATAAAAATAACCACAATTGTACAGATGTAACAGAACCTCCACAGGTAGAGTTAATAATTTCTTTCGTGAATTATTGTCTCGTTTTGGCGTTGTACATTTCTAAATAGTTTACAGCGCCGCCCATTTTACACCAAGGGACTTTAAGGAAAATGCTGTGTCAGACGTTTCAAATTAAACATTTCACGGCTTCAAAATACCACTCTCGCGTCATCGACATTTTATCAAGAGCACTTAAAATGCATGCTGTACGCCCTACAGATACCGCAAAAATTTCTGCGTGTATATAGAATAACACCCAACCTTAATGCAACATCATTATTATGCCTAACGGGGATTATGTTCTAGCGGTAAAAAAGATCTCTACTTGGAAAATTGTTGCCAAAGCACACAAAGTTGATAAAGACTTCTAATGTGCACTAGACCCAAGACAAAATATTTTCTACGAACTTACAATAACAACACTTTTTTTCTAAGGATAATAGACAAAAATATGAAAATATAGTGAACACTCTTTCAAGGTCCCAAGTGACATAAATATTGCACTTTAATTAAATAAAATAAGAAAGTGTAGTTTCTAAGGTCCTTACCATATACTTCATGAAAAAAAGAGGCCAATGAGCCACTTACTAAATCGACCTACCATACGAGGTTACAAGAACGTAACTGATCAGGAAGGAAAAAGGAAGTTCACGGATATTTGATTATCGCGTTGCAAGGAACAAACAATAATACCCCCTGGGTAGTTGAAGTTTGGGATGTAGGTGTTATAGGAACTTACCATTCGCTCCTTAAATTTTTCTAATATTATTAAAACTCCGATAGGAGCAATTTTGTGGGGAATTATTAGGACTGACAGCGAGACTACAATCTATCCTAATAATCGTCGGAAACTGCAGCCCACATTTTATTTGTATGTTTCTTCATGCATTTCTTTACAAAATTGTCCAAGGAACAATATATATATATATATATATATATATATATATATATATATATACATACATATATATATATATGTATATATATATATGTGTGTGTGTGGGTGTATATATATATATATATATATATATATATATATATATATATATATATATATATAATGCTTTTCCACAGCCGAACCAATGTCGCAGGCCACACTGGCCAAGAAATCCAACAAACCGGAAGTCCAGGACTCGAGTTTTGCCCTCATTTGGGCCTATCAGTTAGAAACACCGCGGTCAGGATTTGAAACCCGAACCTCCTGCATGCTAGGCGAGCACTCACGCCACACACACAAGAAAGTCTATTAACGTACACAGATCAAGCAACCCGATCTGTGTAAGTTAATAGACTTTCTTGTGTGTGTGGCGTGTTTTCGTAGTTGGTAGAATGCTCGCCTAGCATGAAAGAGGTTCGGGTTTCAACTCCTAAGCGCGGATATATCTAACTTAGGGTGAAAATAGATTCTTGGAGTTTCGGTTTGTTGGCTTTCCTGGTTCTTGTGGGCTGCGACATTGGTTCGGCTGCGGAAAATCATATATATATATATATTCTCTCACACTTTCTGAATATATATATATATATATATTCAGAAAGTGTGTGTGTATATATATATATATATATATGCACTTATATGTATATTCTCTACAAAATATATCATATCTTATACAAATGGTTTATGTGTATACAAGAATAACGAACTAGATTTATTCATTTATTTTATTTTTCACGATTGTGTTTTAAATTTTTTAGTATCTAATTGAACAATTTTAACCGAATACATCTGTGATGAATCTTTAATATTTGCTAACATAGTTTTGTGATATTAGGTGACCGTTGTGTTCTACATATTGAAATACTCATCCAACTTGTTTTGTTATTTGTTCATTTTGTAATATACGGGGACAAAATTAAGTCTATTATGTTATTTTCACAATATAAGTACCGTTGAACTACGTTCGCATAATCGGTATTCCTAGTCACCACTTATATAAAATTCCCCCAAGGATTTAACTGTTAAATTTAATCAATTATTGATTCATATATCGAAAGCCAGGTACGTCCAAGGATGGAATACTGTTCCCATATCTGGGCAGGATCTGCTTAAAACAGCCTATCCTGCCTTGACAGTGTACAAAATAGACTTCGTGGCTTAGTGGGGGATGCCCTTTTCTCATCCCTGCAACCTCTCTCCCTCAGAAGAGACGTTGCGAGCCTATCCTTGTTTTATCGTTATTTCCATGGCAGGTGCTCGTCTGAACTCCAATCGCTGGTCCCCCCTCGTTCACGAAAATCACCCGTCTAGCTGAATCCACTGTGAAAAATTTCCCCCACTCTATATCTGTGCCTAAATCAAAACGCGGATTCCATGAACAAAGCTTCTTTCTTAGAACTGCACGCCTGTGGAACTCTGTTCCGTCTGCCTGCTTTCCACCGGATTACAACTTGGATGTTTCTAAGTCCAACGTTAACAAATTCCTAATGAACCGTCCCCTTAAGTAAACACTTCATCAAATCTCCACACTAACGTAATGTACTTGCAATAACCCTTATCCCTGAAGCGCTTCCGGTCCTATGTGGTGATCACTGTGTAAAAAAAAAGTGGAATATCTCCCCTGTGACATAACTAGAACTCATAAATTGTTAACGTCCTTCCTTTAATCTTTTACATCTGTAATTCACTACCGATGTTTTCGCCATGTGTCTAGCTTAGTATTCGTCGTTTATATTTTATCCATAAGGTTGGTCTCATATTCTGCACATCAATATTCTTTACTATTCAGAACTATACACTGATTTTAAAACATATTCAGGCAATCTTTGAAAAAATGAAACAAAAGTATTCAGATACTTGCACTGCTGTTGCTCAGTAGAAAGGTGACACAATACCAGAACAGATATGATGAAAGGGCCCCAAACATTCAAAAAATAAAATCAACTATCATCATTGTAGACTGGGCTTATATGGTAGTGTTTTTTTTTCTGAGTTGAAGCAACCATGTAAAATCACAGCTGTTAATTGTTTTTAGGGCGGTTATGGTAGAATCAACGATGTTACAAAAATAATTGACATGAACGTTGTAAACAACACACATCAAAACCAAATTACTTAAAAAAGCAGGTCAATTAACATATAAATAAATGTGCTTCAAGCCCCATATGAGGCTAAAAGACAAATATTCTTTAAACAATTTAATATTCTTTAAACAATAGTGACACAAGAACAATAAATAAAAAATACACGCATTTATATTTAAAAGAATGTTTGCATGATCTAACCCCCCCGCATAATTATATTATTCTCTATTCGAGTTATCATATCTAAGTATGGGCACAAATTGATGAGTGTAGTGATGTTGAGACATGCGTTGAGTACGGCAATCTAAGAAGTAGTTAGCTTACGATAATTCATTTATATTTTTTTAAATTACTCTTATTTGTGAATCGTGGGCATGGCAACTTAAGCCCTTAGCTTTTACATTTTTAAATTGGTTCATTTGGCAAGACTTAACTTCCTTAAAGTATTTCTTTTTTATGGCCAAGTATTCTTGGATATCTCTTTTGTCATCAATACTTTCCAGGAAGAGAGCGTAGCCTTTTGAGATGTATGTCTCTAATTGATGTTTCTTTAACTGATACTTGTGGATTCTTTCTCATAGAAGTTCATGGCCTACTCGTTTTTAGATCATTTTTCTCTCCCATCAACTGACTAGTAATTTCCATATTAAGCATGATAGCATTAGATTGAAATAAGGATATCGGCATAAGAATGTAAGGAGTTAGTTCTCATTGTACGTCCAATTTAATTTATATCTATATCAATATCTATCTATCTATATGTATATATTATGTACTAGCGGGGGTAGCCGGCGTTGCCCGAGTGTTTGTTTCCGGGACAGGGGTGAGTTTTAAAAAATGTTATGGTAGGTAAGTAGGAAGGATCAAACCCGGAGTCATAAGTAAAAGTAGGAAAATAAAGTGTGAAAAAAAAAACATCTGCAACGTTAACAGTTCGGCAACTAAGAAAAGTCCATTCCAGTTGTTTATGAAAAAAAAACGACTACGGTAGGTCGGCGCGAACGTGAAAATATAATGTGAATTGTCCAGCACGCTAACCACTACGCCACAGAGCACTGCAGCTTAGTTTAGTGATTTTAAATAACTTCACATGAAAGAACTACGAAGCCACACCGGTGTTCTCTTCTCAACTGTTCCTTGTGAACGATCCCCAAACGGTGTTAAGTGGTGGCAGGGGGAGGAGGAATTTATTAGAGAGAAAATATTTTACCACTTCCATTGATCTTAACCGATTTTGGCCGTGACTTCTCAGCAGAAAAAGTATAAAAATCTAAGATTATCGAGGAATTTGAGAAATAATAAGCCTATAACACACCTCAGATATTGTTCTGCCGTTTGTGCATATTATATTTGCATGAACTATCTTGAATTTTAATCCTATTAATGTCAAAATCAGACGGGAAAAATATTTATATAGAGAAGAAGAAGAGAAGATAATATATATATATATATATATATAACATATTTATATGTACACGCAGACAATTTTGCTTATATATATATGTATGTATATATATATATATATATATATATATATATA
This sequence comes from Euprymna scolopes, assembly GCF_053919585.1. NCBI lineage: Eukaryota > Metazoa > Mollusca > Cephalopoda > Sepiida > Sepiolidae > Euprymna > Euprymna scolopes. Next base: position 55,326,359 of record NC_136499.1, on the reverse strand, counting down.
TATATATATAAGCGAAATTGTCTGCGAGTCTGCATGCACATTTCTCTACCAAAATAGTAATGAGATTTGAGAAAAACTTTAATTGGTGTTCGGTCAGCAGTTTGTTTGTAAAGGAATCAGAGTTCAACGATTTGACCTTTGAAAACTCTAAAAAGCTCTTCCGCCAACTTCGAGTCTAAATCATTGAAATTTTAGATGTATGTTACTTTGACATGAATCAAACTTTCCTATTTAATTGTAGCCCAAAGTACAAATTCCTGTGGTGTTCAAATGAGGGTCGCATTTAAAAAAAAGTTGACCTTTGCAGTCTCTGCCAAATATCTATTTTTTATCTAAACATTTGAAATTTTAAATGAAGCGTATTCAGACATAGGAAAAAAATTTAATCAGTTTTTGTCAGAAATTATGTCTGCTAACGGGTAGAAAATTAAAAAAAAATACTGTTTCGATTTCTAGTAAACTATTTTGACAATTTCCGGTCTGAACATTGAAATTTATATAAAGTTTATTCAGACATGCATCAAGCTTTTTAATCAGTTTTGAGCGGAAATCTGGCTACCAAGCGGTCAGAGTTTAAGGAGTTGACCTTTGAAGAAGCTACCAAACTTGTCCGCCATGTTGGGTGTAAACACTTAAAAATTAAGATGTAGGTTAACTAGACATGAGTCCAAATTTTCAATATATATATATATATATATATATATATATATATATATATATATATATATATATATATATATATACCTCCCTCCCCCGTTATTATCTCTTACTCCCCTTATTGCAGCTTACCCCCCCCTTTTTTCTCGTATTTCCTCTAAAACACTTCTCCCAAATACTAACCACCATTTCTGTAATGTCTGACGCGTCTGTTGGGTCGTAAACATGGTCCAACCTCCGAAACATATGTAACCAAACAGATAAAACTGCAATAAAAAACATAAAACACACACGCACACTCACCCCCACCCCCCACACACAGATTATATATATATATATATATATATATATATATACAGTCCTGCTAAAAAGGATAAGACCACTTAAGAAAGTAAGCGTTTACGCGTATTATCGAATTTTTAATAAAACACATGGTAGAAACCATTGCCAAAAGGGAAAATATGATAGAAAATAAAAACTGCTTCATTCGAAAACTTAACCCTGATCTAATAATTATTTTTTTAAAAACAAACATTTTCACCTCGTCAAAATGATAAGACCACTGATAATTTATTTAAAAAAAGACTTTTATAAATTACTAAAAAGGGACTCAGTATTTAGTATAGCCTCCATTATTACGAATTTCTTCTAAAATTTTCTTCGGCAAGCTTGCGACTAAGTTATTTATCAGTTGCGTAGGAATTTTATCCCATGTACTGAAATCTGAATCAGAAAGTTCCTTTATCGAATCATAATGGATTCCATCCTTGAACACTTCTTTTGCCATCCATCCCTAAAGATGTACAATGGGATTGAGATCCGGAGAACATGCTGGATGATCTAACAATTCTATATTATTTAAAGAAAAGTATTTCCGTGCTTGTCGAGAAGTGTGTATTGCTGGAAAATCCAATTTCTTCCACACAGACGTGGACCTTCAGTCCTGAAAGAAGCATTTTCAAGCATTGAAATGTACTTCAATGATGTTTGCCGGCCTTTCGTTACTTGCAACTTACGAGAAAGCACCCCATATCATTAAAGACCGTCCTCCACTATGCCGAGTTGAAAAAGTTTCTTTGGGCAAATTTTTATCATACTAATAGTGTTGAAATCCTTCTGGACCATCTAGATTAAACTTTTTCTCCTCGGAGGAAATTACTTTTTCTCACTTGTCTTCATCCCAAATCTGGTATTTGGCGGCATAGTTAAGTCCGTTAGTTTTGTGCTCTTCAAGATGACGCGGTTTCTGCAGTCGTTTTAAATGATTGAAACCCTTCATTTTCAGATGTGTCTGATGGTTTTAGGACTACGTTCTGTTGCTGTTTGGCTTTTCAATCGACTTGAGCTCATACTGGAGTTTTTTCTTAAACTTCTTCTGATACAGCCATCCAGTGATGGGGTTAATTTTTTGGTCGACCTGGACTCTTTTTGTGCCCATATTGATCTGGATTTCTTAAAAATATTGTGATGACCGTTTCGCTACGATTCACATCGTTTGCAATGGATCTATGGGAGAGCCCATCCCTATTAAGCTCAAAGATCCTTCCTCTCTCAAACTCTGATAATGTTTTCCCTTTTGCCATTTATAATTTAGTAAGATGCTTTTTTAATCCACTAACAGGTTGCTTTTAGTAACATAGAACACTTTTCGTATTCATTTTTTAAAAACTAGCCGATTTTATAAAAGTGGTCTTATCATTTTGTCCAGGTGAAAATGTTTGTTTTTTAAAAAAATAATTATTAGATCAGGGTTAAGGTTTCGAATGATGCAGATTTCATTTTTTCCATCATATTTTCCCTTTTGACAATGCTTTAAACCGTTTGTTTGATTAAAACCTTGATGATATGCGTAAACGCGTACTTTCTTAAGTGGTCTTATGATTTTGACCATCTATATATATATATATATATATATATATATATATATATATATATATATATATATTGTTATTTTCTCAAGCAATACATACGTTTAATATTGGCTCCGCCTCGGAACTCCTTTTTATTTACTTAGAAAGTCACCCTTTTTAATTTGTTTGGGCGTATATAACATTTGTATTTATTTATTATTTTTTAAAACAGTAATCTACGTACACGCGTGTTTCGAGGTCATTACCTCTCGTCAGCGTAGTTCAACTGATTCTAGGGATCGAACCTCAGACCATGTTTACCACATTCCGGTGCCTTAACCGTTAGGCCATCATCCCTAGATTAATTATACTGTTTATTTTTATCGCTTATGAATTTAGATTTTCTTATTGTTGTTTTTTCAAGCGATACATACGGTTAATATTGGCTCCGCCTCGGAGCTCATTTTTTTATTTACTTAGAAAGTCGCCCTTTTTTATTTGTTTGAGGAGGTTGTGTGTCGTATGCGTGCGTGTGCATGTGTATATTATTCTGGGTTTTACCGAATGTAAATATCGTTTCTGATTTCGTTTAGATGAGGATTAGTTATTTTGAATTGGAGTTTTCAGACTACTGTTCTGATAGTTAATGTGATATTCGCAACGTTTCAGTCGATGAAACCTCCGACCTGCTCCATATGTATCTTCTAACTCGGTAACATTTCTGCCGAGCCCGGGAATATTTAGGGCATTTTAAACGAAACGTATGTTGTTTTTACCAGGAGGAGCACTCTTATATTCAGTCGGCAGTTAAGTGAGCAGAGGTTTTAAGTAATTACTAATTATATTTTTTTGACAGAAACATTCCAAAAGTTGACAAAATAATTATGTAAAAGATGGTAGCTATAGCACATTTAACAATCTTTATATGTTTAATTATAACGTATATATATATATAAATATATATTATATATATATATTATGTGTTCATATATACACATATATGTGTGTTTGTGTGTGTGCTTGTGATCGTATTTATGTTTCCATATATGTGTGCCAGATTGAGAACTTATATATATATATATATATATATATATATATATATATATATATATATATATATATATACATATATATATATATATGTGTGTATGTGTGTGTTTTATTTTTATTACCGTTTTATCTGTTCGGTTACATATGTTTCGGATGTTGGACCGTGTTTACGATATAACAGCCTCGTCAGACCTTACAGAAGTGGTTGGTTAATGTTATGAAGAATTGTTTTTAGGAGGAATACGGAAGAAAAGAGGGGGTGTGGGCTAGGAGATAATAGAGGGGAAAGCGGGTAATGCCACTATTTCAGTTTTGAAGTTTAAAGTATATTAGGTTGTATTCTGTGTGTGGGAGTAGCAAATTCAGGTAGGGTTGGGTGAAGATATATGGGCATAGGGAGGGGAGGGGGAGAGAGGATGGTAAAGAGAAAAGAAAAAGAAAAAATACAAACTAATATACTTTAAACTACAAAACTGAAATATTGTCTTTAGCCGACTTCTCCCTCTATTATACCCTTCCCCAAACCCCCCTCTTTTTCCGTATTCCTCCTAAAAAAATTATTCCTAATACTAACCATCCATTTCTGTAATGCCTGACGAGGCTGTTATATCGTAAACACGGGCAACATCCGAAACATATGTAACCAAACAGATAAAATGGTAATCAAAAATAAAACACATATTTGTTCTGCAAGTATATTGCGCACTCTATTCAGGTGTTTACTAATTACCAGTTTTACTATATATATATATATATATATATATATATATATATATATATATATATATATATATATATATATATATATATATATCAGATTTAACGATATAATTGTATAATAAAACAGTGAACAGTAATATTTCTGTAGTTAAAATTTTGGATGTTAGGTAAAGTATGTGTTAATTTAAATTAGCCGGTACAAGATTATGAGCTAGACATGTCGAAATATGTAACGTGCTGCAGAATTGCTATCGTATAGAATAGCATCTTATTGTTCATATGCATTTTAATCGACTCATAAGTTATGTAGACAATTTTTAGAATGACCGATATCTGCGTAACTCGGTCTGACGTAGTGTAAATGGTAAAGGAAAAAAAAGAAGTATAAAAGTTTGTATTTACTTATTTCATTAAATTTCCCACAATCCCACTGAACTAGCATGATAAGATGGTCAATATGGAATGTCTACAGAATGATATGTGCATTCTTGAAGTACATATAAAAAAAAAACCTTACTCATTTCTGTAACAGACTTTCAGATCAATGCTGTTATTACAGTTTCTGTAAAAAGCGGAGCAAAGTGAAATGTTCTAGTCGTATCTTCGCCGTATATATTTTTATATTATTCATTTTATTTTTCAGTGCTATTTTTTTTGGTCCTGTCTTGCTCCAATTATCTTAGATTGGAGCGTCGAATGAACGAAATTTGCTATCTGAACTGTGCATAATATGTGAGTAGAAAAAATAACGCTATCCGTGTATATCAATTTTTAGAGAAAAAGATAGCTTGAGATAGAGGGAGAGATACCGAGAATCCGATAAATTTATTGAAGAAGCTATATAAGGAAGGACATGTCTGTAATAATCGAATACGCATCGTAAAAAAATAAAGCAAAATATAAAACCAAACTCGAGTTGAACAAAAAACAGGAAAGCAGGAAAGAAATAAAAGAAGTGCTATGGCGACATATGTCTTGGTAACAACAAACCTTGAAAGACTCAGAGCGTAAGAAAGACACAGAGAGAGGCATAACGAGGAGGGAGGATAAAAAGAAGGACGCTTCATTATTAAATCGAGAGAGTAATACTGTACGATTACGGAGGACGGGAGAACGAAAGAAATATAGAATTGGCATTACGGAATAGAGCTTTGAATGCATGGAACTCAAACGCTTAAAAAACAAAGGACAACAAAGGGTGATATGTGACAATGTGCGTGTTCTGTAAAATGAGGCATAAAGAATTTAATGTATGTATGGCAAAGAAAGGAAGCGTTAAAGTAACAAACGCAGAGTGTAGTAGGTTGAAAAAAATGCGAAATCATAAGCGAAGGCTTCGCACACACACATAAACACACACATACGCACACACACACACACACATATATATATATATATATATATATAGAGAGAGAGAGAGAGAGAGACGGAGAGAGGGGGCGAGCGAGAGGGGATAATCACGTAGATATAGATTGATACAGAGAGCGAGAAGAGTTACAGAAAAGATAACAGAATTACAAGTAGCAAAATATTCAAATATTTATTGTAACAGAAAAATTGAAATTATCCGTGCGAAATACATTGCTTGAAAAATGACGCAGATTGTGTAGCGGTAGATAGAAAAACAAAACTCACAAAATATAGAGAAAATATGAGGAAAGAATGAAACTACTGGTAAAGTGATGAATGCTAATGCTAACAGAAAAAAAAGAGAATAAAATTTGAAGTTAAAGTGAGGGAGATAACACATGAGAAAATATAGATCGTGGAATTTAACAGGACAACGTCCATAGATACATGTAGTAAAAGAGTGGACTGTATAAATATCTAGAGAAGTAGAGAAATTACTAAGAATGAACGCATAGAAAGACAAGAAATGGACGAATAGAGAAAAAAGCAAAATACAGAAAAAGAAAGCAAGAGTTGCGTATCATATCGTCGTAGTAAAAGTAAACATATCTTTTAGTAGAAATAGAGATAGAAAGTGAGTATAACATATATATTCAGATAAATATGGGTAAAACAGAGACCCGTATCGGAAGGAGTAAAAGTATTACTGAAATGTGAGAGAGAAATAGGCTAGAGCACGAGCCAACAAGTAGGAAAAATGTAGAGACATGGTTAGACCTAGTGTATGAAAGAAACATCACAGTAAACCAAGAAATAGATGGTAATGAAGATGGGAGATGCATACAGGCTGTGCTGCACAAAGGTTTCTAAGTAAAAGGAAAATAAATGGCAGAAATACAATTTCAGTGAAAAAAGGGAATTTAATGTTAGAATTATTTAGAGAGAAAACATGAAAAGATAGAAAGAACTGCTATCGACTGCTGTCAAGTGATCAACGTAGATAGTGTAGAGGGCTAAATGCCTTGAGAAGAAGAGAGTAAACGATATGAAATCGAAAGAAAGAACGCGAAAGTAAGGACGCAATGAGAAGAGTCGAAAAGAAGAAAAAAGAGATAGAGAAATTTGACAGAGCCGAGGACAGTTTCAGGATCGATGCATGTCAACAGAAAAAAAGGACACTTCAAAGGTTACGTACATCTTTACTTATCTTTTTTTAATGATGTGATCTACATGCATCTGCCTGATCCACTGACAAACATAATAAACATTCTAAATAAATGAGGGTAAATCTAGATCACTACGCGACTGGTATCGTCAGTAAGAGATCAAAGTCGGATTAAAAGTAGGCTCCAAGCGAGCGCAAGACATGACTTATAGAGAAATACCAGATGATTCCTTACATACACACACACGCACAGACACACACACACACACATATACATATATACATATATATATATATATATATATATATATATACGTACAGAGAGAGATAGAGAGAGAGACTGAGAGAGAGAATAAATGAATGAATGAATGGCAAACGTCAATATTCCAAAGTTCCTAGGGTTCCTAACTTGCATTTTATTCCTTTAATTCGGTTGACATTTACAATTATTGACAGTATCTGTTTCGTAGCTCAAAATCAATCACTTAATTATTATATCAATTACTAAATCTTATTTTCCCTTAACTGATCAGAAGAAGTAGCAATATTTAATCCAGCAAAAGGAAATAAACTGCGTTTTGACATAATCAAAATCCGAAAATTGGAAGGACACCTGTGAATACCTTATAATATGGTTACATTACGCCATTATTGATATATATATATATATATATACATATATATATATATATATATATATATATATATATATACAGCCGCACACAAAGACGTATATATATATATATATATATATATATATATATATATATATATATATATATATATATATATACATATATTATGACTGTTAGATCAGTAATGATAATTCACTGGATCTACAGTGCTTGTAATGTAGTGCGTTATAACTAGAAACAGTATTTTGAATATTTTTTATGTCATTGGCGTCGTGAGTGCATACTTTTTAAATTATTAAATTAATGTAAGTGCATATTTCTTACGCTAGGTTATAATTTGAAAGAATCAAAACTGACACATGTATGATATATGTAACCAGAATTTTAACAAACTAATTATGTATCTATATGTTTCTCCGGTTATATATATATATATATATATATATATATATATATATATATATTGTTGGAGGTATTTGATCTTTCTTATTTCTTGTCACAATGTTTTTAATCAAATACTAAAAGAAATCATTGAATTTATTATTAATTTCAATTTTGAGCTGTTTTTTTTCTGATTACTCTTCATTTAATAATGTGAAATTAAAACTGATAAAGGTAATTTTATTATTATTTAATTATAACTTACTTGTGGACTTAAATTTTCATTTTTTACTGGTTTAATTTATAAAATTGATTTTTTAACAAACGTTGTTATGTTCGTTCCAAATATCTGTTTATATATTACATTTTTAACCATTTTTGCATATTTTTCTATCTTGGAATGATATTTGCTGCGTCTACTGTTGATTTTACGTTACAGAATCATTATTTATTTAGATCTATAGGAACATTGATGAAACTTCCAAAAAACATTAAGTTTATTGCATGTAAGATTATTTAACAATGAATATATGAAAACTATTCACTTATAGTATTTTTATAATACATTATTTCATGAAATAATTCAGTATTATTTATTATATCCAATCAAATATATAAAATATATTATTTTAAACACAAACAAATGTTGCAAACAAAAATTAGAAAAATGCATGGATTATGTAGGAAACTGCATAAGAAGCAATATGGAACAGATTTAAAGATCCAAAAGTATAGAACTAGCTGTTAAAACTGGAAATGAAAAATCAAGATATTTTGTAAAAAAATATAATGCATTTAAAATGAAAATATTGCAGCATAAAGATTCTTTGTAAAAATCAAATTTACTATTATATAATCAATTCTTTATTCTGCAATATTGGAAGCTATATATTTATTTTATATTTTTCTAGAAAATCTTTGTCTTTTCGAGTTTTTACTATAAGTCCTTTTACTTTTCTAAGTTTAATCGCAACCATATTACTTTTCATACTCGCATTTTCTGTGTTTAAGAATAAATGTAATTCACATAAAACATTTCTATTCTTAACATTGAATTCTTTTTAAAAGCACGGATTTCATTTGCTTAAAACAATAAAACTGCTTATGAAAAACGTATAAAACTTACACCTAGTGCAGTAGAACGTATGCGCATTCACCCTCTTGTTAGTATTTTTGAGCATCTAATATATTATTTTTCATATCACGCTTTTTAAATCTAAATAAACGTCTGTTTACTTCATCTTTGGTAAATTTTATAATCCTTTTTGCTCGACAGATTGATATTAATATTCACTGCATTGATTTATGTTACACCAGTGTTGTACTATTTATACATTTTGTAGGCAATAGTATTTGAAATGGTGTACGCACCGCAGTGCGTCGTTTTATTTTGAGTGTCATATTTCCGGGATAGGCACATACATTGATGTCAAAGTGTTGGCGATATGATTAAATTAGAATACACATGTGTTCTCATCAAACGAAAAGTAGACACCAGTAGCGTGAATTGATTGTCAAAAATGCACAGAAGAAACATTTTAAACATTCAACACACACATGCCCACACATTTATATTGGTGTATAAGTATACTTTATTACACATCTCTCTCTCTCTCTCTCTCTATATATATATATATATATATATATATATATATATATATATATATCGTAGTACGTTAAGCAATCGTTGACAATAATACAAATTGATAAAAAACAAAGAGGCCAAAGTCCAAAGATGATGCAGTAAAAATGTTTATCCAAAACATGTTTTGTTTGTCCTTATACCTAGTAGCTTATAACCTAGTCTTCGTCTTATTACCATTTCCCTATAGCCTATTAGGTAGTACTGCACATTGTCTTAGTAATCCCCATCTTTTACTTCTCCTTCTAATCCTTTTCTATCATACATATTTTTTTAAACGTCTGTTGTTTTTGGACCTACTATCTTTATTTCTTACTCTAATTGTAGTTTTTAATTTATCTATTTCATTATGTTTTATCTTCCTAATTCAAATCATTTCGCTAAGTGGTTCAACATAAAAATCGTTAATAAAATCTGTATATATATATATATATATATATATATATATATATATATATATATATATATATATATATATATACACAGTTGCTAAATACAGGCTTAAAAGCATAATTGAATATAAAAAATAAAAAAATGAAAATAAAGGTTAGTTAACCCGGTTTCGTTCCTCACTTATCAAAGTTTAATCGAGAAAAATACGATTAAAAAAAAAAAAAAACAAAGTCATGAATATGGCGGGGGTAGTAAAGAAAGAAACCTCGGGTAATATACGGGGGAAAATTACATAAAGTCTAAATTAAGTCCTAGAAGATTTTATTTTGCTTGGACTTAATTTAGTCTCTATGTAAATTCCCCCGTTTATTTCTGTGTTTTTTTTCTTTCTTTCCTACCCCCGCAATAGCCATGATTTTTTTTGGTTCGTTTAGAATCGTATTATCCTCGATTTAACTTTGACAAATGAGTAACCAAAGCTGGTTAGCTAACCTTTATTTTCATTTTTTAATTTTTTAAATACATTATGCTTTTTGGTCTGTATTTAGCCGGTATAAAATTCTGTAACCCCCGGAAATTTTTCAAATATATATATATATATATATATATATATATATATATATATATATATATATATATATATATATATATATATATATATATATATCCTATTCATTTGTTTGTTTCATTGCTTGTTCACAATTTGATTACTATATACAAAAGCTTCCGTACTTTACCCTCTCGTTTATTACAATACAAGCTGTACTCAGCCACGCGTTGCTGGTGCTTAGTGAAAATGGGAAAAAATGCTGACGATTACAGCAATGCTCCCCTACCCATCTGAAATTTACCCAGATCATCTGGCTTTTCTTTTATCACATTAATTTCATCGACTACAAACGTAACACTCATAAGTTAAATAAATAAGAAAGTATTTTTAAATATTAATTTAAAAATTTTTATCTTTCATTCTGACGTTTTTTGTACATGTGACAACGGGAATACCCTGGCCCAATCACCATAAAAAATATTCGCGCCCATCAAACTAAAATGCCCGGACCGGAAACTTGAAATAAAATGAAACGCACATTATTTATTTATTTGTTAAATTATTATTATTATTATTATTATTATTATTATTATTATTATTATTATTATTATTATTATTATGTTGTTGTTGTTGTTGTTGTTGTTGCTTTTGCTGCACTTTTCCTTATGTAGGCACGCATTTTCCAGAAAGGAACGAATTCTTTGCAAACTAAACTGATAAAAATTTACCCCCCCAACTCGAAAGGGGCAAAACACTGCGCACCCATGCGATATTCAAGTAAACTGGCGATAAAAAGGCTAGGCAAAATTCCAGAATGTTACATAGGACATTATTAAGTAGTATACTTCATATCTATTACTATAAACTTGCTTGAATTGAAATGTTGCTTCCTCGCTAGCTATATCAAATCGCTGACCATTGTCTTACTTTCAATAATATTTGTAACTTAAGCCCAATGACAATAACTACGTCGCTAGCACTTTTACTGAGCCGTACAAAACTTACTATGAATATCGACGCACAAAACACTAATAGTTTTTCTCTCATTACTGTACAACTTTCTTCTGGATCTATGCATATCCAATATATATATACTTTACCTCCAAGACGACTTATATTTGCATGTTAAATTAAATTAAAAAAATGTTTTTTTTTGTTCTAACTAAACTTAACGTTACACTCAAAATTCTAATAATTACTTCCACTGTATTCTGTAAGTTTAACCCTCTCCTGAAAACTAACAATCTGTCCTACTCCCCAACCTGCCGCTAACATGCATACATTACACACGATTTGGATGGGGATCCTCAGCTTTCAGCCCTTAACCTTCGCATGCTGTCCGATTGGAAGTCACGATCACTAAATATCCATTCATTTTGACCCCAAGGCATGCACTAGTTTGTTCTTAACCAGGTAGATAATTACTAACTACGGGCTGTACTTAGATTTACGCCTATCTATATTACATAGCAATAGCTCTTTCTTCCTTAGACTCACAATGTTAAATAACAAAAACTGAACAAATACTCCGTAACGCAAAATACAATTTCCTGATTTATAAAAGAAAGATGAAGATATCATTATTAGAAATGGAAACCTACATAATACCCATAAGCCCCCTACCTTCCCACTTACTGGAAATCTCCCCATATATATATTTACTGTATTATACATATTGTAGACGCCATAGCTTATAATTTACTTCCACCTGTACTGTATTGTACTTATAAAAAAGGACGTTACTTGTATCTATTGAATATACATAACTCTTCTGCCATCTAAAATATCCAAAACTTGTAAAACAAGTTTTAGTTAATTCGTAATATCAAGCCATTCTGTAACGCATTATCCTATTCCTAAGCCAAGATTAACATAAAAGGAAGAAAACGTTAATTTACTTTTATTTTTTACTGATTTATTTATTTCTTTTCTCAATTATAAATGCAAAGGAAAAAACATTAAGCAATATTAACTCCTTCCAACAGAACTGTTTGCAAATATAGCTGCTTCCACTGCATGAACTCTTACTCACCCCTTCCTCCAGTAACAAAACATGAAATAGCAATGTCCCGTAATCAATTGAGGATTATAATCTCTCAGTAGATATATAACCTTTATAAACTAACGCAGTAACAACACCAACCACCCTCGCGGGGTCGCAGTAATACCTGGATTAGGACGCAGGTTTCCGGGGCAAACTCTTTCGATACTGATGGACCCGTTGATCTGCCCGGGTCATCCGTCTAGGAGAATGAAACATCTGAAGCTGACCCTAAGGGAAGAAAGGTCTCTCAAGTTTTGGATGAAACCTTCCTAGAGCTGGTGTCTCAAATACATTAATGGTCTGCAAACTTAAAATGCTTAAGGAGTAGATAGACATTGTCTATCGCTCGGCTTCTACACTCCTTCATTGTCTATTAACCAGGCGTAAAGGTCGAATCACAGGGAGTCGACAGAGACACTTGTTGGTCGATCTTGTTTCCTGACTAGGGCAATGAACGCTATTTTTCCTCACTCCCAACACACCCTAACCATTACACTCGGCGCTTGGGAGGGCATGGGAGTGCCAGTGTAACAGATTGGGTTGACAATCATCTGAATGGTTGAGGGTACCGGATGGACAGTTCCTGGCTGCTGTTCCCGACTGGTGGTACAGGAACCCTAACTCTTTGGCAGCGCTTAGAGGGGCTGCTCCATCAACAGTAGTATAATATCGGGATGTTTGTAGGGCCATGTCGCGCATGGAAAGGGACACTGCACTCATCCGCGCTGGGCTATTCTAAGACCACAATCCTAGTAGATGGAGGAACAGCTGATGATCTGCCTGTGTTGCATGTCTTGTATTCTGCATAACAACTTGATCAGCACCCCTTACCGAAACTAAAACTCTTAAAAATAAAAATGACAGTACATTAAAAAAAATTACGCTAAAACCAGTCTAAACCTCAAACAAAAACAACCTGCCTTTTCCATTGAGGCTCGCATTTACGAACATCCGTGGGCTTAGAACTAATTTAAATTATGTTGAACCATTTCTCTTAACAAATACCCCGGATATCTCAGCACTAATTGAGACTAACCTACACTCCTCCATCCCCCTAACTAGTTTAACATGCCTGGATACCTTCCACTCTGCTGTAAGGACTCTGACAGATATATGCATGGGTTTGGAGTCTACATTCAAAATACCCTTCCCTTGACTAGAGAAATTAAACTAGAACCGGATGATCACACCTTTAGGTGCTTTGGACTTAACATGCAACATAACATTAGCTACTTTTATTTTCTCTCCTGCTCTCCCTCGACCCAGGACTGCACCATAATAAACAAAGTCTCTGACAGCATAGATACAGCACTCTCCATCGACACTAGCGCACAAGTGCATGTATTTAGTTACTTCAATGTCCACCACAGTAACTGGCTTAGATTTTCAACTTACACAGACGCAACTGGTACCACAACACGAACCTTCTCTATATCTCATTCCCTATCACAGATGGTTACGTTTCCAACCCGTTTCCCAGACCAGCAAGAACAATATGCATCACTTCTATATCTGTTTCTGACCACAGTTCCAGGTGATTTTGTAACGAATGTCCACAGCCCTCTTGGGGGCGCCGATCATGCAATGGTAATGGTTGAAATCGCCCTAAGCTCTAGAGCCAAAACTGAAGAACCACTGCTCAAAACAACGGGATACTATAAAAAGGCTGACTGGGAAACAACCATGGACCTCATCAGGGACGCTCCATGGCAAAATATCTCTTCACTTACTGCTGAATATTGCGCACATGAGCCTACTAAATGGTTCAAAGCGGCAATTGAAGCACATGTTCCCACACCCAAATTCTATAGCAAGCCCCACTCTCCCCAATGGTTCACTTCAACTTCTGCAGCCGCCAAAACGCAAAGGCAACATATCAGAAATGTAAAATACCTAACTCTACTTAAAACAGACAGAAGTACATTGAAGCCAGAAATAACTGTAAGAACGAAATTGCAACAGCGAAGAGAGAATTTACTGAAACCACCCTACAACGCATCGAAGCACAGAAATTAGGAACCCGACAGACGCCACACTAGACGATCTGAAAATCACCCCTTCTAAGGTGCATGCTATCAAAAGAAAGCTTGACACTGCAAAAGCATGTGTACCTGACCTTATCCCGGCTGTGCTATTAAACAAATGCTCCATCGGAGTAGCGCCGGTTCTCTCCAAACTTTACAGCAAATGCCCTCATGAATCTTGCTTTCCTGCCTGTTGGAAAACTGCTTCCCTAGTGGCAGCGTGGGAGGATAGAGAGGTAGATCTAAATATATCTAAAATTTTTGTCTGTGTATGGCATGAGGGTCTTCTCAAGAAAATCAGATCATACAGCATCACTGGAAGAATACGTAGCATAATTAGATCCTTCTTTGATAAGAGAAAAATCCAGGTTGTCGTTGACGGGCGTACATCTAAACAATATGATATAAATACGGGAGTGCCTCAGGGTTATATCCTTGGAACTTTGTCATTCCTAATATTCATAAATGACCTCCCTGACAAAATTGTCTGTGAGATGGGTATGTATGCTGACGAAACCCCGCTCTATAACAGACCCGACAGGAAAACAAATGAACACATATCTAAAGAAATGGCAGAAACACTACATGAAAACCTTCAATCCGTAGTGGAATGGGGACTAAAATGGATGGTCACATTCAATACTGCGAAGATTACACTTGTTTCCTTCAATAATTACAAGAAACCTTCCCTACTGCCATTAACAATGGCCAAATGACTCTTTATCTGGAAGTACATCTTTTAAGCTCCTCAGCTTAACGTTCACAGAAAACATGAGTTGGAATAATTAAATTGAGAACATTGCCAGGACCGCTGCGAAGAAGGTAGGTTCCATCTACTGTGCTAAAAGTATCCTATACTTCTATAAGGCCACCATTCACCCATGCATGGAGTATTGTTGCCACATTTGGCCTGTTCATCTGCCACTAGTCTCTCGCTCCTAGACAATGTTCCAAAGAGAGTCGCCAATCTGATAAGTCTTGAACTATCAGCTTTCCTTAAGCCTCTGTCACATCGACGAAATGTTGCATCCCTCTGCCTGTTCTATAAGTACTTCATGGTGAATGCTCTAAGGAACTGCAAGCACTTTTGCCCCTTCGACGTAAATACCCCCTACAAACCCGACAAGCAGCTAAATCCTACCCCTTCACAGTAGAGATCACTAGATGCAAGAGAATCTTCTACTCCAGTAGTTTCTTCTCCAGAACAGCTAGATTTGGAATTCCCTTCCGGGTCCCTGCTTTCCCGACTGTACTGACATGCAAAAGTTCAAGCGCAACGTGCCCCCACATCTTGCTTCCCAACCCCCTACACAGTATCCCTGGTTCTTATGTCCCTGATAGTGGCCTCCTACAACGAAATCGCAATGTGCCGTGTTTGGGGCTAAAATGTAAAAATAAAGCAACGAATTATTCTTTCGTTATATTTCTTAATAAGACAAACTTGTTTTTTCTAGTATTTTTTCCATCGTACCTGATCGAATTACTCTTCCGGATTCTCCTGACCCTTTTGTCTCCCAATTTGTTGTCTGCATAAATTGTAATCACGTGATTACGGTGTAGCGACAATAAAAAAAAAACATTCATTTAATGCCGCTTCTTATGGATTTAGCTGATTACGGTATGAACACTCACTTTATTGGTACTTATGCACTTATGTTACCGGGTTGGCAGATGTTTTGTAACTATTCTGTACATTCACTAAAAATGTAATACACAAAAAGATATCGTTAAAGTTGGATTTATATATGTGGATATTCATTTTATTATATATGAAATCTATGTTCTTGTTGGTTGACTTCTGATATTTGATCGCCTTTTAAACTGAAAAAAATATGACACAATTCAGTTTATGGTTTTAACCCCCCTCTCCGCAACCGATCAAAAAATAATTTCAACGTTTCAAATACTGAATTAAATGTATGAGTTTACTACTGTATGAACCGATTTAGCTAATATATACAGGAGTAAATTTTAAGGAAATACAAACAACGGCCATTATTTTGGAAACGAAATAAACCGGAAATGATTTTTATTTATTTATTTAGCGAGAAGGAACGTTAAATTTCATTCCAGTCTTTTTAAGCTACTACAAAACGAAATAAAACGGAAATGATATTTTATATTTTTATTTTATAAAAAAAATGGAATGAATCATTTTTGCTTAGTGCAAAAATGTTAGGAAAAATGACATTATTGTTTATGTTCCCAGTAGACCCCTCTTGGCAAAGAAATGAAACTCAATTTATTTATTTATTTGTTCCCCGCACTCCTGGCAATCAGATGAAACTGAATGTTTTGATTGTAATTGTATCTGAATGTTTTTGAGAGGAAAACTGAAATGAATCACTAATTTTGTATAGGAAAAAGTGGTAAAAAAACGCACATTATAAGTTATGGTTTCATTTTCTCCACTCGCTGGCGAATAAGTGAAATTGAATGCATGTTTTTTTATAGAGAAATATTTGAAAGGAAGGAAGTGGGAAAATCTATTCGCGTGTTTAGGCAACTATTTAAATAAACATAATTAAAGAATGATGGCATTCGTTTGGGCATGTTAGTGTATCTCATGAAAGCAAGAAAAACGTAAAAAAAATATGAAATCCGGCGTTCTACAGTGGAAGACAGTGAACGGGGTAAGCCTAAACACTAAACATTTTGTAAGCAAATTTTACGTGAATGGCGTTATCGATAAAATCACACAGAAGAAGTGGACGGTTTTATAATGCAATGTGATATAATATCCATTTTCCTGAATATCGACTGCTAAGTGCTATTTGATGAGGCTACTCTGAAAGAGAAATACACGTGTCATAATTAAAGTTGTATACGTAAGTAAGAGTTGGAGCCCAATTGAGTTGGTAGTAAAAATGGAATCAAAGGGTAGTTCGTTTCGTTCTTTTTTAAGTATGCTGTGCAATTTGTTGAAGTAATATAAAAGGTAATTAAGCAACGAAAAAGAAACGTGGGATAAGAATTAATGCGTGTGGGGATATCGGTATCGGTTCATTCCGTGGTGCGTTTCACTTAAGGAAGCCTATAACGGAAAGGCACGGTAAAATTCCATTCCATTTTTTAAGCACCTACGAAGTAAAGAAAACCCAAACCGACGTTCTTTCATTACTATGCCTTGTAAACAACCCCGGAAACGTTGTAAGTGGTGGCGAGGGGGGAAATGATTTATTATAGAGAAAAGATTTTAGTACTTCCATTGATTTAAACCGAGTGTTGCAATGAACTCTCAGCACAAAAAATATAGGAATCTACAGTTATCGAAGAAATGGAGAGGTAATATGTCTAAGACAAACCTCAGATTTTGTACCGCAGTTTGTGCATTTACATGAAATGTCTTGATTTTTAATCCCATGAAGGTCAAAATCATAGGGGAAAATGAGTTCACTTTATATATTTATAGGGATATAGTATGATTCTTGCAAACTTGATCATCTCATTTGTATATAACATTAAGAAAACTGGATTTTATTAAAGAGCAGTATTTTAGTGAATGTTGATTGCGAGAAAATTGTTATAAGTGTTTTATTTAAAATTGCTTTCTTATGAATTTTAAACAATAATTATATTGATAACATATAAACATTTAATTTATTTCGAATTATTATTCCAACATTGATTTTTTTAGAAAACATTTTTAGAGTTAGTTGCCACTAAACTATTCAGAAAATAAATAATTTGCTAAATTTAATAGGTTTCCAGGTTGAAACATAATTATGTGTTAATAGAAAAATATTTGACTTTCATTTTTTTAAATATTCAAACAAACAAAAACAACTATTACGGAAAGACTGTTGCTTTTATTATTCTTTAAACGGCTATACAGAAATCGGTAAATTTTTCGATGTGACCCACTGTCGTTAAAACCTAAAAAGAAATAAAGATCTACTGCCCCACTCGTAATTCCACATTTTACACTTCGTTTTTATTTTTTTTTCACGTTCATCTCCTCGATTACAAACTTAACTTTCTAGTAAAAAAAGGTACATTTTGACGGCGTGACGAAGCGTCGTTTAAACACTGAAAAAAAAAATGAAGATCTACGTTGTTGGACCTAATCTGATACGTTTAACCAACCTTTATAAATAACATGTAAGAAGAAATTTTGAAAAAGAAATAACATTTTAGAGTGGTGGATCACTTTTCCATAAAAATTTAACGTCAAATGAGAACTTATTTTTGGCCAATAAGCTTTGAACTATACATGTATTCTCTAGCATTTTTTCTACTTTGGCGACCAAGGGGGTAAAACATGACAAATACAATATTTGGGAGTGCGGAATTACGTTTGTAATATAAATAACAGTATATTCAATTTGGCGTCTGGTGAGGAATACATGAGAATCATAAAATGACGAAAATGTTCATTTAATTGTTTTGTGAATAAATTTTTGGTAGATCTTCATTTCTTCACGGGATCTAACTACTTGGCAAATTTTATTTTATTCTTTTTTTTTTTGCTATCGCACGGGTATTCGTTGCTATTTTTATTGAAACAAAAGTTGAAATGATTTATTTTTAATTATTTATTTTTGGGGAAGTGGGTTTTTTTTCCAGTGCGCAATATTCAGAGAATAGGTTCTATGCTTGGTATCCCGTCTGCCGAAACATTTGATGGAGAGAGTATCAAGTAATTCTTCTTTTTTTGGGGCGATTATATTTACATGTTTTTATCCGTTCTTTTATTTATGGAATTTGGGGCGGGTATCCACGTTTCACATGATGAAAATGAGTAGTGTACTAATTGTCAACACAGGAAACGCCGGGTACACATACTACTCTCTCTCTCTCTCTCTCTCTCTATATAT
>NC_136499.1:55272081-55302081 GCF_053919585.1 Euprymna scolopes | reverse complement strand
TTTGACATTAAGTAATTCCATATCGTTCAAAAAATAAGAAAGGGAAAGATTGCAAAACAAATTTTAGAAATAGTTAAATTCCAATAAAATCAACAATTAGAATTTGACAAAAAGTTGAGAAGAGCTATTGGCAATACAATCAAAACGAAAAGAAACAATTGGCAATACAGAAACAAAACGGGACAAACAGTTAATTTTAACAACATATCTCGAAAACGAGAAAAGAAAGAAATGAACGAACAAATACTGGAAAAGCACTTAGATTTAATGAAATTCTTCAAGGAAAAACAGGAAAGTAATCGAAATGAAATCAATGACAAATATTGGAATTGAAAAAAAAATACATTTAGAGCAACAAAACGACTCAGATAAAAAAATGGATATGATAACGCAAGTATTAGTGAATAAGGACAGCGGAGAAAAATCAGCACAGCTTTTTCCCAAAATGCGATCCGGTCAGCTATTGATGCATTTAACTGAGAAAGACCTAACGTTTGATGCATATTTCAGAAGATGTGGAGACCCTTTTTTAAAATTGATTGCAGGTCTTAGATGGATCAAAAGAAGGTTCGTTTATTGCTACGGGAGTTAGGCACATCCGTTCATCAAAAATTATCAAGAAAAACCGACGTATTGTCGGTGTACGAGGTAGTCAACTTATTAATGGAGTTATACTGTCCAAATGGATGGAAATGCATGAATCTTACCCGTAAGGAGAGTCAAAATTATACGACTTTTACGTCCACAGTTAATAAGCACGGTGACGATTTCAAATTGTCGTCATTAACGCCAGACAAGTTACACAAACTTTGATAGTCATAAAAAAACGCCGATATAAGACGTCGTGCTCTAAATAAATTGGAATCAGAACCTGATTTGACGCTTCAGAAACTGGCTTAACATTGTCAGCGGTTTGTGACAACGAAGCAAGATTTCCAAAACATAGAGAATGTAGGGATCGCGCACATTAAGAAGGACACCCACCCGCCAGCAATTACAAACCAAAAGGCCAAAAAAAAAAAAAACTAAACAAAATTATCAAGATAGACATAATCCTATGACTACTTGGATAAAATCTTGAGAATCTTATGACTACAATGCATGTCAGTACCAAATGAAAATAACATGTGACCTATCCAAGCGAGCAGGGCACAAGGCTTCATATTGCAGAACAAAAGAAGCAAAGAAGAGCTACGTAAAAACGGAAAAAAATGGACCGTTCACAAACAGAGAACAAAGGGAAGTAGGTTACTGTTAGAATCAGAAATACAGAAGTAAAACTGCAGCTCGATTCAGGGTCGGATTTATCAAATATAAATTCTCACACGTGGAAGCGAATAGGAATGTCCACGATGACAAAGACGAATAAAGTCGCCAGATCGGTAACTGGTGAAAAATAAATTTGGAGGGTGAGCTAGTTATTAATGTGTCACTAAAAAGAACGATAAAAAGGCTAAAAGGGGTTGTTCTAAGGAACGCAACGAACTTATTCTGGACCGATTGGATTCGGGAATTTGAATTATAGGACTCGACAATGAGTGATTTGTGTCACAACTTCAAAAACCTAACGGTCGAAGCCGACACACTTGAAAAGGATCTTTAAAAAATATTTCCCACGTGTTTTCTCCAAAAAAACTTGGATACTATAAAAAAATAAATGCGAGATTCGAACTGCTGGGCGAATCAAAACCAATGTTCTAAAAGCCACGTAGCGTACCGTTCGCTTCGAGGGAAAAGATTGAAAAAAGAATTAGAAAGACTAGTTAACACTGGGATTTTAACCCCTATTAATTATAGGGAGTGGGCAGTCCCCACTGTATACGTGATAAAAATCTAAAGAGATTAGTGTATGCGCGGTCTTTTAGACCTAATTGAATGTGCCGCTGAGCACCCATGTATACCCGCTACCAAACCCAGACGAAATATTCGCTAAGTTAAATGGCGGAAAATATTTTTCCAAAACAGACTCAAGCAAGGCATACCTACAAATACTAGTAGCGGAAGATAGCCGGAAAGTGTTGTGTATATCAACAAATAAATGACGTTATGAATTCAATAGATTAGCATTTGGTATAAATGTAGCACCTGCAATTTTCCAACACGTAATTGATACTTTGCTAAGCGGTTTGGATTTCGCAATACGCTATCAGGACGATATACTTATGCGTAGTCAAAATGTTGAACTACATAAAGATCATGTATTTCGCGTGATTGACAGAATAAAAGAATACGGCTTCACATTGAGGAAGAAAAATGCGATTTTTTTTGTGGAACGAATTAAATACCTGGGTCATATCATAGATAATGACGGGAAGAACCCTGACCCAGACAGGTCCACAACTATAGAAGACACGCCAGAACCTCATAATGTAACTACATTGCAGAGATTTTAGGGCTCACAAACTATTATCAATCGATCATTAAGATAATGCATGAATTGCGTTCGCCATTGAATGTACTATTAAAAAAGGACAAAAAATGGAACTGGACACCTGAGTGCCAGACAGCGTTTAAGAAATTAAAAGATGTATTAACGTCAGATTAATCCCTGGCTCATTTCAATCCGAAACAATAGATTATTATCGCAACTGACGCAAATTCGTATGTGATCGGCGCATGTATTCTGCACAAGATGACTGATGGGTCCACTAAGCCGATCGCCCATGCGTCAAGAACTTTACTTCCTGCCGAGAAGAATTACTCCCAAATCAAAAAGGAAGCACTGGAGATCATATTTGGTGTTACAAAACTCCACCGACTTTTACCCGGTCGTAAGTTTAAATTGCAAACTGACCATGAGCCGCTTATACCAATCTTTAGCTCTAGAAAGGACTGCCAACTCACACAGCCAACAGACTGCAAAGATTGGGGACCATTCTATGAATTACGATTTATGTATGGGATTTTTTACATCTGCAAAGTTAAGTCATCCAGACGGATTGTCGCGATTAACCTCGAAATCAAGGGAACCGCTAGAACACAGTAATAGCGCCAGTAAAAAGTGAAAAGAACTATACACAAACATTATGTAATACGATTAAGGAACTACCAGTCACGTTGGAAGATATAATAAGGGAGGCTGAAGAAGATAACTTCATCAAAGAAATGAAACAAAAATGTAAATCTGATGAATCGGCGGTGACAGCTTATTCTATGTCCAATGAAGTACTGTTGTACCTAGAAAGAGTAGTAATCCCAGCGACACTAAAAAAAGACAATTCTAAGGGATTTTCATTCGAATGAAGAGACTCATGAGGTCCTACGTTTACTGGACGAGTATTGGTACTGATATAGAAGGCGCGGTAAAATCGTGTAAGGGATGCACATTGGCGGCAAAAGCGGCCTCAATACAATTTAGCATGTGGCCTAGAGCGGACCACACATGGCAAAGAATACACGTAGATTACGCAGGCCTACTGGATGGATGGATGGAAACTATTATTTAATAGTGGTAGACAGTTTTTCAAAATAGCCTGAGGTATTTCAATGTAAAAATCCCACACCGGATTTTACAACCAGTGCTTTTCACGAATATTTCGCTAGGTATAGCGTGGTTGATGGTATTGTGTCATACAATGGCACACCATTCACTTCAGCAGATTTTAAATGCTTCTGCGAGGCTTTCCGGGTTACCCGCATAACGACGTCAACTTATCCCCAATCGAACGGTCAGGCAGAGGGTTTTAGACACGCTGAAAAGAGCCCTGAACAAGGCTAAAGAAACGCCCCAGGGAAGGCGCTACAACAGTTTTTACAAGTTTACTGAATTACGCTAAATGAATGTACTCCATCGAAGATGTTGCCGGCATAGTAAATGTTCACGAAAAAAATTAGCCCGGTCTTCGATAAACATATACCAAAACAGCTGAAACCGCCAACTACTAAAGTTCCTTCAAAGAGGTATTTTTCCAGGTGCACAAAAATGGCAGAACGATGTGGGGACTAGCAAAAGACCCATGAAAGGATCGGGCGGATGGTGTACATCATGGAAGGTCCAAGATTTACGCACAAGAAACATTTAAATCAAATTCGGAAACGTACAACTGAGGACGAAGGCAATCGCCTACTGAACAAGAAGAAATGGACCAGATATATACGACCTTCGACTTGGTAACACCACAAGCAGCCAAGCAACGTCACGCCTCAAGGAAAAGGAAAATGACCGACCCGATAGAGATCAACCCCAGGAAAAGGAGCTATACGACCATTCGAGGGGAATGAAAAGCTCGGGAGGAGGGCGTTGTAAGGTACAACTCACCCCTATTTGAGTACTAAATGGAATCAACCAGTCCTATAAATACCACTATTTTTCCAGCGGCCTTGGCAACGGATTTAATGTATGTGATCCATTGAAGATCAGGAGTAAAAGTCAAGCGTAGAAGCTTGTCAAAACACGAGGCCTCCCCAAGACGAGAGCCAGTATTTTCAATTGATGCCAGCTGGGGATCCAAGCGTTGATGATGTAAAGATAAAAGGTTGGTTTTAGATCCATTAAAAGTAACAAGCCACCTTTTTCCTCATTGTACCACTTGCTCAAGATCAGAGGAGAGAGAATCAGAGAGAACTTCGTCGTTTACTGCCGTAGATGTGCTACCATAGATAGTAGTGCCATCAAAATTGCACCACATTGAATGATGTAACAATGCCTTTTAGCAGATTTTAAGGAACCACAAATGAAGTGTTTAGAGATTTTTTTTTTTAATTGAAAAAAAAATTCTTATATAAAAATCAATATATTATTATATCACGTTTGTATTAAACAAGCATTTATAACAATTAATTCATTACTATTTCTTTACGTCACTCTTACATTTTAATTTTTTTTACACCAGAAGGCTTGCTTTCTGTCAGTATTTTTTACCATTTTAAGGGAACATAAATACTATTTTTTACCTTTTTATGGAAAGTTAAAATATAAAATTACTTTAGTATATTTTTAAATAATTAAATGCGGTGTATTTGTGTTCTTTATCATTCAACTACATTTGTTGGAATCTTATAATTATTAAGGTTCTTCTCGTCACTTTCAATAAATAATTTTAAAATTAGTAACAATTGGGATATAACACCTTTTGCTATTTCTAA
Source organism: Euprymna scolopes (assembly GCF_053919585.1). Classification (NCBI taxonomy): domain Eukaryota; kingdom Metazoa; phylum Mollusca; class Cephalopoda; order Sepiida; family Sepiolidae; genus Euprymna; species Euprymna scolopes. Next base: position 55,296,996 of record NC_136499.1, on the reverse strand, counting down.
GGCGGTATAAGCTGATAATTTTTTAAAGTATATTTCATTAAAATTGTTAAATTAACGTTGTGTAAGTAATGTTTTTATTTATACATAAATATTTTTAAATGCTCTGTAACTGTGATGTTGTCAATCTGTGTATATAAAAGGCAAATACAGCACGCGCATTTTCGAAAAGGCTTTTTTCGCCGACGGTCCCGGGGGGGATTACTATCGCTTAGATGTGTTTATATAGCCCCTAGATCATACCATGTGCGATTTGCGAACGCGCGTTGCGTCTAGATTTATTTACGTCGATTTTTACAAAATTATTGCTATTTCATCCTGTCTTGTGTTCGTTCAGCTTTTTTGTATAAAACCGAAACTAATTAAAAGCTAAGGCCCTGTTCCCGGCAATCGCACCGGGGAATATCCAGAAGCAATCAGCTTTGATCAATGTGGGGTCAAACTCCTTATATCAGACAATTGCTATTAAATCTGGACAATGGGGAACTGGGTTCCCCCTCCCCAACATCTTGGGGAGACAACCAGGCAGAGTTTAGTAAACATCTAAAAGCTGGCCCGCAGTAAAAGTTCACTCCGCTACATCTATTTGACCTCATTAATGAGGTCAAATAGAAGTAACAGAGTAAACTTTTATTGCGGGCACTTGTCAATTCTGTTTTTAATACTTAAATAAATAAATTCAAACGGGTTTTAGTTGCTCTTTTTTGGCCGAGCGGGTAACGTATCAGGTTTTTTTGCACACTTTCTTTTCGACTTTCGCCTCAGGGCTTCGGGTTCGATCCTAACTACTTACCAAAACTGATTTTAAGCCCCCCACCCCAACACAAACTCCCGGGAAACGATTTTTTAAAAGACGAACTACTCAAAAATTGGAAAAGAGGCGCTAAAGAAATGTCATCGTTTCCTGCAGATCACACACAATTATTAACGATTTTTGGATCGAAAAATGGACCATAACAACCTACGGCGAATAAATTCCAAAGATGGGGTACCATACTTCTGAATTACAATTGTCAAATAGAGCATGTACCATCTAAAAAGTTTAGTCGTGCAGACGGTTTATCGAGGTTAATACCTAAGCATACAGAACTATTAGAGGATATGGTAATAGCAGCCATTCAAACGGAACTTGAAGTAAAAAATATGTAATGTGACACAATAAGAGAACTCCCAGTAACGCTTGATGAGATTAAGAATAAGGCAGAGGTGGACGAATTTATTATAAACACGAAAGAAAGGATCAACAAGAACTTGATGAAGAAACTTATTCAATTTGCGATAACGTCCTGTTATATAGCGACACGGTCCTAATTCCTTCGGCATTACAGAAAAGAATGATCAAGGAATTCCATGTAGGACATCCAGGTATATCAAGAATGAAAAGCCTTATACCCTTTTACGTTCATGGGTCAAACATAGATTAGGATATAAAAAGAAAAATCAGAGAGTGTAGAGGATGCTTATTAGCTGAGAAAGCTCCTCCGACTCAATTCGGATCGTGGGCAAAATTGGACCCACCTTGGTCTAGGATCCATTTACATTTTGCAAGACCGCTAGATGGGTTCTACTATCTCATTGTTGTAGACAGCCTATCTAAATGGCCGGAAATATTAAAATGTAAGAATCCCACATCCGAGCTAACTATCAACTTTCTGTGTGAACTATTCGTTAGGTTTGGAGTAGTAGACTGCATTGTTACAGAAAAATGAGCACAATTTCACTGTTGTTCCACCACACAAAAGAAAGACACATCTAAAATAAGGTATAGGAACAGAAATATGATCTCAGTACTCGTATAATTCTTCTAGTGCATATTGTAGATTTCTTAATGAGCAACCTATTGTTCCAATATTTATTTAAAACGCTAGGTGTAATATCTTGTTTTAAACCTAGGTGTAATATTTCCGAACTTGTATCATTACAGAAAAATGTACATTGTACATCAAAAGAAAAAAAAGTAATACCTTTAAAGATGAGATCCCGAAGAAAGCATATATACAAAACTACTCTAAAAAGGTGTTACATTCTTGCATGACTAAAATGACACTACAAAATTACATACTTGAGTAACCATATCACATGGTAATAAAGTAAAGTTTAACCTACAAAGCATACAGATATTAAATCTGCATTGAAAATAGAAAAATGCATATTTTCGATTTCATACGTAGGTCATATTAGTGAAATCATTAGCAATAGGCTTTGATATTCGACAAAAAGAAATCACATTTTCACTAAAAATAAATCACAATTTCACTGGTAAAAACACACACACATTTTACCTGGTAAAAAGAAATGAAATTTTCACTGATAAAAAGAAATGACATAGTCATTGGTTAAAAAAAATTAAATATTCACTTGTAAAAAAAAACTACGTTTTCACTGGTAAAAAGAAATCACATTTTCACTGGTTAAAAGAAATTATATATTCACTGATAAAAAGAAGTCACATTTTCACTGGTAAAAGAGTAACATGTATGCGAAATCGTCGTTCGTATGTAATTATGGTAAGACGGAACAGAATAGAATGCGTACAGATTCTAAAAGAACAAAATCTAGCATTTCTAGTATTATAAGACATCGTATTTTGGATGTTTACTCTGTGCATATGCCAAAAAAATTGGTGGGAATTAGTATATGTACGAAAGTAAACCTATTCGTGTTTACACCTCGAAAAACTAATATATAATGAACGACTGAATGCCATATGTTTTTTATGTCATTTTATTCTGAGAAGTAAAATTTTAAAATGTATTCGCCTTTATTATATTTTCGAGGTTTTGATCTTCACGAACTTTTAAAATAATTCTCAGAAATTGTCGCAAGCAAACATGTTTAAGCAGATTAGAATTCAGACACTAGACTAGTAAATTAGTTTGCATTTTAGTCCGGAGCTAATATTATATTATAAGGCATAGGCTTGTTTTAGGTGATTTATAAGATCTATTTTATCATTTTTGTTTTCAGATAGCGCTTCCTAGCGGGAGCTAGGCCGGAACAATATCAAGTATATATTGCACAGTGAATATTTTCTGACAAGGTGTTAGTTGTTTTTTTTAGTACAAAAGAGTAAGTGATGTGTTCGTAACAAATATGTATTATAAAAACTTGTTATTCCTTCATTTTATACGAGCTCAGATTTCCTAGTATTGGGTTCTGTTCTGGCTGACTTTCTTAAAGTTTGTATTTCATCCTGCATCTTATTTTTTATTTTCAGAGATAGTAGGTAGACTTATACAATGATTAAAACACAGAAAGCATGAGTATGTACTATGTTTTCGTGCGAACACAATGCATAGGTGCAGATTTTTTCAACTAAAAGATAAAAACCTACAGACCCGATGTTTCTGAACGATTCTCTCTCTCTCTCTCTCTCTATATATATATATATATATATAAAAGTGAAATTGTGTGTCTGTCTCTCAGTGTGTGGGAATTTCCCTACAAAAGTAATTTTCAGTCTAAAGACAACAGATTTTACATAAGGGGCATTCAGATCACATAAAATCTTTTTAATCAACTTTTAGCCAGAAATTTGAGTGTCAAAAGGTCAAAGTTCAACGAGTTGTACCTTTGGAAACTCTACTAAATTCGCCGCCAATTTTGGCTATATATATATATATATATATATATATGTATATATATATATATATATATATATATATATATATATATATATATGCACACAAGTACAGTGGATAGAACCCTAGCAACGCTGGGGTAAACTGCTAGTGGTAGTAAATACTCCAAACTCGGAAATATATATATATATATATATATATATTATATATATATATACATATACATATATATGTGTGTGTATGTATATGCATACATATGTACGCATATATATACATGAAATATTTCAAATATATATATATATATATATATATATATGTATTTATATATTTGTAGTCATCGACATACAGTCCTGTTTCGTTCTATTACAACACATCAGTGTCGCTAGACTAGCACCTCTCCCAAGCCGAGGAATGTAACCTAGAACCATCAGCAGTTCTACCGATCGACCCACGAGAGCGGCGCCCGTAAATAATCTCGCTAAATGTCTATTTAAACAAACATTTGCCCATTACTTTTACAGTGCTCTAATCGCTTTGTTTATAACAAAAGTGCGAGCGTCGCAATTTTCATATATATATATATATATATATATATATACATATATATATATTCATATATATATATATATAAATATATATATATATATAAATATATATATATATATATATATATACACGCATACATGTGTACGTATATGCATGAAATATTGTTTATTTAAACACAGACACACACACAAACACACACACACACACACACACATATATATACATAGAGAGAGAGTCGGCGAGATATATAAAAAGATAGATAGATAGGTAGATAGATAGATAGATATCCACATAATCTCATTAGATAAAATATCTTAGTTCTGACCGTATTGCGTCATATGTTTATTTCTTCTTATCATGTCTTCTTTTTCCAAAGATTTTCGACGGACCTGCTATATAGAATTGTACATTTACTCGTATATATAGGCCAGATAAACCTTCCCTAAATTCTTATTCATTCCTATTCGTAATCTATTTTAAGCATTGTCAAACACTTAAAACGCAAAACAAACCATGCTATCAAGTCAGTATTTTTGAGTGAACTTGATTCAACGTTGTTGACTGAAATGATTACCCCATTTTTACATTCAAACAAACAGCGCATACTATGCTTTCACATGTCAATAATTAAAAGCGATAATATGATACCAAGTGCAATCTAAATTTGTACACCAGACAATGGATCTGTGTCGCTATCCACTGGACCACCAGCAACTTAACTCAGTCACTATTACACAGAAATAAACATATTTAATAGAGCTTTGATTATTTCAGTTATGGACTGAAAAACTTTAGTCTTTACATTTTATAATTATAATTATCTGTAATTTTAGACTAGTTAATATCGCATTGTATCAGTTAAAGTTATATGTTCTGCCGTATAAAGTTAGTATAGTAACAATGTAAAACCTTGTCGCATACTTCTTAGTAGATCATCTTGCCAGCAAATAGGGAGGTTCCATTATCTTATACTCACAATATTCGCGGACATTAAAATAGGCATAACCATGACTTATATATAATGATATACAACATAAGTAAATTGGTTAGGATAAATGTAAGTGTAGTTCCTCCTCAGGGAAAGGAGGTAAGTGTCAAGAAATGCCGCCTACAATGTTGCTTACTCATAATAAAAATGGAGGAAAAGCCAGTCGAGGTAATCACGCGTCGTTGGTTAGATGCAGTCCTGGTTGTGTGTAGACTGTGACTTCTCGCAATTAAGTTGCAAAATTAGATGCCATTTTTTTAAATTGCGTTTTCGCCCCCAAAAAGGCACATTGCTATTTTGTTATAGGGGGCTACTATCAGGGACATAAGGATCAGGAGCACTGTAGGGAGTTGGCCAGGCAGATGTCGGTTCCAATACACTTGAACTTCTGCATGTCAGTACAGTTGGGGAAGTAAGGACCCGGAAAGGGAATTCCAAAGTCTAGTGGTTCTGTGGAAGAAACTACTTGAGTAAAAGGCTCTCTTACATCTAGGGATCACTATCGTGAAGGGGTGAGATTTTGCTGTTTGTCGGGGGTATTTACGTCGAGGAAGCACAAGTGCTTGTAGTCCGTCAGAGCATTCACCGTTAAAGTACTTGTAGACCAGGCAGAAGGGTGCAATATTTCGTCGATGGGACAGAGGCTGACGTTTAAATGATTATTCAGCACCTATCAGATTGGCAACTCTCTTCTGAACCTTGTATAGGAGCGAATGACTAGTGGCAGATGCCCAGGACCAAATATGACAACAATACTGCATACAAGGGCGAATACGTGAGAGGATTGAAGTACAACTTGTCGATGCATGAGTATTTTAACACTTTTCTGTGAAACTCTGATCGATCAATATATGCCTCCTCACGAGATGTTAGGCGTTATGGCGATCTTACGCCTGCTTTAACGTATTTTTCGTTCGGTTGGAGTAGAGTGCATTGTGAATTAATAGATGAAAATAAAATCAACGGTTTTACATTTACTCTACTTTGAACAAAGTGGAACTTTTTTAACAATAGGCATTCATAGTCATAATTTCGTAAGGTTTAGAATTGACGCTCTCTTTGCTATTCATTTAAAATCTACGCGCAATTCTTTTGATGCATTTCATTCTAAAATTTGCCTGATAAAAATTATATTATCGATCCTATTCGATTTTCTCATTCTCATTTTATTATATTCTTTTAAACTATTTTTGTAATTATATTTCTTTGTGAAATATACCACAAAAAAATTAAATGCTTCCAATCAAATGTCCAAATCTTATATATTTTATTGCCATTTTGATGGAACGCTACATAGCTAGATTATACGGTATAGTCACTAAGAAGCCGCATTGTCTTTTTGTAAAGCAGAATAAATGTTTTCTATAATATTTAAAAGTATTGAAAATATTAGCAAATCGCTGTAAATTTAGAAATATTTGGTATTGCGTTTTAATGTAAGTCATTTATTCAAAAATAAACAAAAGAAAGTCGCAATAGTATTTACCAGTTAAATAGTTTTAATTTATTTCATTTGTTTTTCACCAACATGATAACGATTCAATGTAACTTTTATTGGTTTTGTAACAATTACTTATTGAAAATTCATTATTGTGTTCAAATTATATAAATATTTAGATATTATTATATGATGGTACGAAAGCATGTTTACAAATCAATATCGGATACTAATACCAACATTTTTAATAATTATGATAATCTAAATTACAAAGGGTACAGTTGGGTAGTGGAATATTTTATGAATGAAATTAACATTTAAGATCCTGGCCAAAATATCGATCGGACTGAAAGTAATTAAGACCAATTTTATAAGATCCGTCATTAAAATTCGCAATACATCTAAAAAAATGGAAAAATAATTTTTATTTTCAACCAAAGTGAGGTACTATGTATAAAACGTAAACGCATAAATGCGAATACTGCACAAGCCTGTTTTGTATAAATAACTAATTTGAACTATTATATATATATATATATGTGTGTACGTATGTATGTATGTATGTATGTATGTATGTATGAATATATATATATATAATTGTTAAAATATTTTACATATATATATATTATAAATATATTATATATATTATATAGCATACATTATATGTCTATTATATATATCATATATATATATTATATAGTATATACATATTTTATATTATATATATTATATATATTATATACATGATATAATATATTATATATACAGATATTACATATATATATTTATATTAAATATATACATTATATATACAATATATATAATTAATACTATATATATTATATATATGTTATATATTATACATATTATATATTATATATAGATATATTATATAAATTATATATAAAAATATATAATATATTTATAATATATATATTATATGTATATTATATATAGTATATATATTATGTATTATGTATAGAGATATATTTGATATATAACGATATTATATATATATTATATGCATATGATATTATATATTATATATGCATATAATGTATATTATATAATACATATATATTTTATATATTATATATATGTGAAATATACGTATTTTGTGTTATAGATAACATGTATAATATTTATATTATATATATTATATATTATATATATATTATATACATTATATGTATATTATAAAAAAGTACATATATGATATATATTATATGTATAATGTATATTATATACATTATACATATATGCTATACACTTACATCTATTACATATATATGTTATATATTATATATACTATATATATTATAATATATTATATATATAATATACACATATATTACATATATAATTTATATATTCTATATACTGTATATATATTATATATATTATGTATATATTTTATCTATATATTATGTATATATATTATATAGTATATATATATTATATATATATTATACATATTATGCATGTATTATATACAATATATGTATATTTCATATATCTATATATTATATACGGATTATATTATATATATTATATATATTATATTCTATATATATTATGTGTACATATTACGTATATTTTATATTAAATATGCACATTATATATATTATATATATCATATATTAGATATATTTTTTATATTATATATCTATTGTACATATGTTATATATTATACATATTATATATAGATATATTATATACATTTTGTATATATATAAAATATGTGTATTATATTAATATTATACATATTATACTTATATTATATATAGTATATATATTATATATATAGACATATTACATATAGCGATATTATATATATTATACACATTATATATATTGTGTATATATTATATATATTATATATTATAGATGCATATAATATATATTATATATATGATATTTTATATATTATATTATATATATAAAATATACATATTTTGATATTATATATATAATATATGCAATATATATATTATATATTATATATATTCTGTGTATATTATATATAAATTATATATATTATATACAATATATATTATATATATTATATGTATATATATTATGTATATATAATATATACATATTATATTATTTGAAGTAGTATTTAAACAAAACCAAAATGTATCAACCAAAGAGTGCTTACTATTTAGACAGAGCAATATAAATATGTTTGATATGATAACTAATGGATACAAATACAAGCATATTTCTGTGACCACTCTGCCAGGGACAATCACCTCATCCGGCCAAGACTACTTTAATCCTCAGTCTAACCACACGCGTTTCATTATAAGATACGTTCCAGTTTCGGTAGAAAGCAGAATTTATAATAACTCGTCAAATGTAGCCGTATTAAATTATTATAAATATATATATAACTTAGTACTAAAAAATAACGGATATTAAAACGTTAACATTACTTATAATAATAATAATAATAATAATAATAATAATTATAATAATAATAATAATAATAATAATAATAATAATAATAATAATAGCACATAAAAATATAGAAATATAAATTTAATGGCTCACTAAAAACGAAACTTTGTAAAAAGTTTTTACAAATTGTAGAAAACCACTTTCCATCAGGAAATATACTTCATGGTATTTTAATAGAAATACCTTAAAATTAAATTATAGTTGTTGCGTTAATATCGAAATGATTATAAAATATAATAATAAGATACTAAAAAATAACAACAAAACAACTAATATAAATGATTCTAAAGTTAATGTGTATAATTCTTAAACTATTTAAAACTGTAACTGTCAAATACCTAATACCTGCCCCTTTAATTATAAATGTTTATCACCTTCAGTAGTATACCAAGCAAAAATATTTCTAAAGGAAAACCCAAATCAAGAAAATTTTTATATAGGTAGTACGCACTTAACATTTAAGGAGAGATTCTATGGACATAAAAGTTCTATGACGTATCAAAAATAGGAGAAAGACACTTCATTATCAATAGAATACTGGAACCTGATTAAGGAGAATAAAACACTTTGATTGAAATGGAAAATCATTAAAAAAGCTAACGTATGACTTTCATTACAGGCACCATGTTTTCTATGCCTACATGAAAAGCTGGAGATAACTGAATTTAAAGATCGTGACAAACTTTTAAATATAAAACAGGAAACATCTATCTCTTGTTAACATTTTCAATTCAATACACTAAAAAAAATTATAAAAACCATATTACTGAAATAATAATAAGTTGATGATTTAAATGAATAAACTTATATATTTTTATATTGAGTAAAAGAGAACGTTTGATTGAAAGTTATTTAATACCTACTTTAATTTTTAATTATTTAAGGCATATTAAATCTATTCATTTTAAACATGTTCCTATAGATATTTTCATTTACTACTTAGTTTAATCGTTAATGTATTATGATTTTTAGATTACACATGGGTAGATTAATGAGTTAGAAATAGTATATACTCTTAACCAGATTGATTTAAATATTTATTTTACATCATTTAAATTCTTAACTACCTCGTTAAATCATTAATTAATCATTTAAATTCTTAACTACCTCGTTAAATCATTAATTAATCATTTCATTTTATTTTAAACGTTAGTCTCTTGTTTTAAATGTAATTAGCCGTATGAGCTAAACGATTTATATCTTCGTAGTCGAGGAATATAAATAAAATAATGAATTATTCTGATATAAAACGTAACTTTTTTAAACTATGTAATCATAAATAACCATCTCATTGATATTTTATTTACTACAATCGTTTATCAATCATCTCATAATTTTATTTTGTTTTAAACGTTTAATCACCTGTTTTAAATGTAATGTTATGTTTTAAACGTATATTATCTATTTAAAAAAAAACTAGTATAATGAATAAATATTGGATTATTCATCTTAACTGATAGATGTATATAATGTACAGAATAGAAATAAATAGTGTTGAAAAAAAAAAAGCATAACTATAAAATTATATCCCACATCAATTTGTATAATGCGATAACCTATCTTATCTGGCTACCACTGGGTTTATCATGGAAATGATATTATCCCATTTATCGGTTTTAATTATAAAAAGAGGTCATGTTTTGACGGATACTCTCGTGGATATTCTTGGCCTGATGAGGTTATTTTCCCTGGCAGGGTGGTCACTGAAACATGTTTGCATATGTGTAGCCATTAATGATCACATCCAACATATATATATATATATATATATATATATATGTATACTAGTAAAAGTACCCGCAGTTGCCTGAGTGCAAAACAACCTACAGAAAATGGACTTTGATTTTGGAAAGTATGATAGGTTATGAAAAGGAAGGGTTGTAAAGTGATAGTTTCCAATTTGGGGATATTAAAACCAAAGCAAAATATGAGGAAGTAAAAATAAAATAGATACCCTCCATAATTTCTTATACCGTAACTGTTTACACTGAGACACTTATCCCAATATTATCTGGATCTATATTAAAAACCTGGTTAAAATTTGTGACATATTTCCATTCTATGGAGATGAGGCGCGAACCAACACTCAATAATTTATTATACTATATTTCTTCAAACTGAAACATAAGTATCAAAGTATACTTACGCAGATAGATATAAAAATTCTTTATGAAATTTTGTTCCACTAACAATTCTATGGAGGCCAGGACTGAAAACAGACCCCACAATTTTATTATACCATCCCTATTTAAGTTTTTAATGAATCATCATTATGCAGCATGAAACATACCCATTTCTGTTTCTCGATACATCTTCTATCATTATATGTAATCAGTTTCCTATAATATTTGACCATAGATGAGCCTATTCGTTACCAGACACACACATAGACGTTCAGCTTTATATATACATACATATATATATATATACATATATATATATATATATATATATATATATATATATATATATGTGTGTGTGTGTATGTGTGTTATGAAACTATTTATTCGGATGTTTTTTTGTGATTAAGTAATTTTTACTTTTCGTACATCAGAAATGCTTATTTTTAAACAATTCTAATTTGCAAAAAAATTTAAACGCTGAAAATGTAATTTATTTCATTATCTTCCTTTTCATTTATTCATCAATCGTATTTATTATGTCAGAATTCTTTGAATGATATATAGTCGCAATCTACAACCAATGATAATATTGGATACGATCAACTTACTTTCTCGAATTATTATAATTAGTAAAATCGCATATGCCAACATTTGTCAGCAAAACATGTTGTTACCTGAATAAACATATATACACCATTGGAAAAATGATAGTTCAATAAACATTTAACCAATAAGGAGTAAAAACATTACTTTCTTACATAAGGAACACCTATTGTTGTTTTATTTGAAAAGGATTCAAATTTGCAATATATTACAAATAAAAATCGCTGTATAACCTTTTTGCTTACATTTCTTCATCTTTTTTTGAAAAAGCTTCCAACATAAAATAACAAAAATTACATAAATATCTAAAACTACGGATTATAAAACTACAATTTACGCATTTAGTTCCAAAATATTTACAACGATTGTTATTTGTACTATATTGCAAATTCTAATCGTTTTCAAGCAAAACAACATGTTATTTTTCTTAAACGAGTTTATTTAAATGGTATTTCATTTTTTTTAAAAATGCTAATATCGCCAGAAAATGTCTGAATATGAATTAGCATGTATGTTTCTACATATGGCAGAATATCAATTTGTCTAGAACCCAAACCTATTTATTATATCTAAAAATCTTCAGACACCCAAACTATCACCACACCCATAAACATACTGTGAGTAATTCCCCTTCGAACGGCGGATAAAAGTTTATACCAAAAATCAATTTCTGATATAGTAGTGGATTTCTGATATCCGGTGACACTTATACCTACATAGAGCGCGCCTGCACAAAAGAGAGAAAAAAATACTTATTTATTTTTGATTGAACAATTTTTTAACAATATGCATAGAACATTACAAAACATATGAAGTATGAATACGCATGGACATTTATACGTCTTTCCTTTACTTCAAACCAATACAATATTCTTTTATTTTTAATCATAAATATCATTACTGTGATAGACATAGAGAGGACCTACCTTAGAAACGGGCGGGAATCTCTCGGCAGTAGGATGAAAGACAGAAAAAGAAAAAAAAGAGACCCAAGATGGCGGCTGTTGTCTTTTGAAACCTCCGGTCGCACGTAGGTCTCTTAAACGACAATAAATAAGGGCATAAAAAGAGTATAATCCTATATATACAAACCTATTGCAACGTTAAACAGCAAAATGTTCTCAACTTAAAATACGCCTTGCCAGGAGCAGGATGTTGGATATAAAAAAACAACAACACAAAACAAACAAAAAACACAGAATATACGTGCAATAATTCATAAATTATCCCAACTCTGTTCATTGGACTGGGTAATTTTATTGTAACATAGGGCTATACACTGTCGATTAAATTTTCAATGAAAACCAACAACTTAATGTGTATTATCGTAAGCTTTAGTAACTGCCTCTCTCCTCACATATCTTCACTGGTATAGCCTTATATTATACGATCATGAATTATAACTATTTGAACCATTTTATTCCTTACATAGTGACTTATGCAATCATAGACGGTGTCATATAATATGTATAATTATTTTCTTATGCAACATTTGTGAGTTTGAGCTGACGAAATTAAACTATATATATATATATATATATATATATATATATATATATATATATATATATATATATATATATAGTTTAATTCCGTCAGCTCAAACTCACAAATGTTGCATAAGAAAATAATTATTTATTCTTCAATGGACAGACTAACTGTATTTTATTAGATTTTATTTGCAAGATGTTGCACATAAATGCCAACCTATATTTGCAAAATGTGTTGCATAACAATCATATTTTTGAGTTTATTTCGTTTGTAGTAATATAGAGTTGTTTTTATGTAGCTTACGTTAAATCTATTCGTGTGTAACATACAGTTATTGAATGAGTATTATTGTTCCTTTAAGTGTTGATTTCGAAACTTAGACACTGATTGATTATGGTCATCATCATCATCATCATCATCATCATCATCATCATCATCATCATCATCATCAACAACAACACCACCACCACAACCACCACCACCACCACCACCACCACCATCATCGTGTTCGTTTTCGTCGTCCTGGTTTCCCGGGATGCTTAACATCAAACTTCACAAGATTTTTCCCGTTACCTCTCTTTTTTTCTTTCCTTTTTTTCTTTTCTTTTATTTTTCTTTAATGGTGGAATCCCGTGCGTCCTGAGTCCATCTTTTCCTGCTCGAATGAGATAATCTTCTGAACCCTTCCAGAGAACAACTTTATATAGATCCCGTTCGTGGTGTAGCATACAATGACCTCTCAAGTAATACTCATTTTTTTTGCAGTTGCGACAGTACGATTGAGACGTCTTCGTATAATAATCGTTTTCATTGTGTTTTTTTTTTCAAGCTATATTAAAAAATATATGATATAATACTTCAGTTTTATATAATACTAGCCTGAATGCCCGGCGTTGCCCGAATGTTTGGAGGGGTGTGTTGAGCAGAAAAATGTAGTAGTAGGCAGGCAGGTAGTACTTACACCACGAAGGACGCAAAGAACGTGAAAAAAGTAACGTCTTTGCTGTTGTGTGTATCGCCAAACCGGAAGTCGTCAGGGTTTAAATTAAGCCTAGTTAATCGAAAAGGGGGGGCATGGCTTTCGAAAATATTGACAAAAAAGCAAGCCCGCTTTGTGGAAATGTGCCCAGGTGAGGGTGAAGGACTTAATGTTTTTAGCCAATTTTCAATATTTTTCGTTCAAAGAGTCGAGCTTCAAAACAATACCGATCTCGTGTAAATCCATTGCCTCTATCGAAAGTTTTAGGCAGGCATGCAAACATACATTTAAACAGACAGGGGAGACTTATAATATAGACTAGGGGAGGTGCCTGGCGCTGCCCGGCTGTTTAGAGGCGTGTGTGAGTTAGAGGGGTAGATAAAAACAACTCGTTAAAAAAAAAACCTTGGCGAGTGTTTGGAGGTGTAAAAGAAAAGAACGTTCTAGTAAGAAAGTTATGCTCGAAATATGGTTCTATAGACTTGGAACGAACCAAAAATTACATTTATATATATATATATATATATATATATATATATATATATATATTAGCAGAAGTACCCGTCGTTAACTGGGTTCAAAAAAAGTCTACGGAACATGGATGTGATTGATGAAAGTATGAGAGGTTATGTAAACAGATAGGTTTTGATACTCCAAAATTTTACCCTAAGCAAAACATGATGAAAGTAAAAATAATTTTCGCGAAAATATATATTTTTTATATCAACTTTATTTCCATTCGTAGTCAAGTCTGACCAACAAAATGATGTTTCCTTACAAAGAGAAAATGTTATATATATAATAATATAAATATACAAGAAATAAATGTTACCATATTAAATAAAAGTTACTTTTATGTAGAAAAGGGCATTGGTTTGTATTTTAAGTGGTTTGTAAAAAAAAAAATTAATTCACGAACCGGTTTTTAAAAAAATCAAAATGTCAGCGACTTGGAAATGGAGAGCTCCGTTTTCTGTTTGAAGTAGGGGAACCTGAGCATTCTGTGTTAACAATTTAAGAGATTTCCGTCAACGTAAGGAATATTTATGAATATATTTTAATGTTTTCCGTTGTTTTGTGCTTGAGGAATATTCGATGATGGCATTTGTAGTTTATATGAAAATTGATTTAAGAAGTTATCGCCTCAAATTTCGTTTTAATTTCGGTTCGCTGAAATTATTTCAAGTAAAGAGCATTAAAAACTATTTCAAAGCAAAAAAAACATGAACTGAACTTTTATTGACTATGGTAACACTTATTTCTTTTATATTTATTTTTTCTGGTAGTCGTTTGTTGGCTTTTCTTCTGAACACTCTTACTAAATAACATCGACGAAATATCGAAAAGAAAAAAACAAAAACAGTTTTGAAAAATAATGAAGCTTTACTTACTTTAGTAAAATAATCCGAAACAGCAAAATGGGATATTAAAAAAGTAAACACGTAATTACTCTACTTTTTAAAAGCAAAGAATCAATATAAATATGATTAAGAAGTAAATGGCGCCCTTTTTAGCAGAACAGCTTTGTTTCAGTTTTACAATATTGAACGGTGTAGTATTGCACCGTTGTATTCAGGGTTGCACTATTGTAATGTAAATAACACGCAGAAAGGGTTGTAAACAGCTGAAATACTTCTAGTACACTGACAAAAACAAGCTTAAACAGATTTATAAATAAAAATTAAAAAAAAAGTTGTGTAAATGTTTTTAAAAACACACGTAATCACGTGAGCAGGATTGCTCCTTCTTTTGACACGATATCAAGTAACGTTCTTATTTTTATTATTGATCTATTTATCTATTTTCGAGTGTCACGTGCAAGTAAAGAAGAATAAAACAGAGTTATGCAAAATTTGTGTCGAGAATTTTCTAAAGTTCCGACTTATTTTGTTTTTGGCTTTCACTTTAATAAGAACGTGAATTCATGAGGTGAATTTATTCGACACAATATGATCCAACTCAAAAAATAAATAAAAGCTAATGTGAATAAAGATAAAAGTAAATGTGTTATTGTGGACCCTTACCCCTTTTGTAAAAACCCTGTTAACCTTTGTGACATATTAACATTCTATGGAGGTCAGAGGCCATCGAACACCCAATAATTTTATTATACCATTTGTTTTTCCAAACTGAAACATAATTATCAAAGTATACTTACGCTAATAGATATGAAAAGTCTTTGTAAAAGTTTGTGCCATATTTTCATGGAGTACAGGAGCAAACTCAGAACACATAACTTTATTATGTCATTCCTATTTAAGTTGAAACATACTCATAAAAGTATTCTTATGTACATCTATATAAAAAATCCGTGTAAACGCTTTTTTTTTCATTTTTTATTTCCATACTTTGAGGGCCAACAGCGAACGACGACCCCACAATTTTTATGAACCACCGTTCTGCCAGATCAAACATAGTCATTCCTGATCCTCGATACATCTTCTATCACCATATGTAATAATTTTTTTTTTTAAATAGTCAATAATATAGGAGCTTATTCGTGACCACACACACACACACACACTCACACCCACACGCACATACACACTCACGCAGGCACAGACGTTCAGCTATATATATATATATATATATATATATATATATATATATATATATATATATATAAAAGAAAACGCGGTTGTGTCCGTGTGTCTGTGTGCGTGTACATTTCCCTACGCAATCTCTGTCAAATTGCAGTCGGCAGACTCGAAATTTTATATACAGGTTAATGAGATTTGAGAGAATATTTGTAATCCGTTTTCGGCCAGAAATTCCGCTGTTAAAAAGTCAAAGTCCAACGAGTTGACGCTTGTGAACTTTACCAATCTCCTCCGCCAATTTGGGTCTAAACACTTGTAATTTTAGATATAGATTCCCTGGACATGGTTCCAACTTAATAACTTTATTTGAACCCAAAACAATAAATGTTAAGATGTCACACTAGAAGTAAAATTTAAAAAAAATATGACCGCTGCGGTCTCTAACAAAGTACTCAGACAATTTCTGGTCTCACCCTTTCAAATATTACGTAAAGGGTATTTAGAGATAAGGCAAGCTTTTTAATCTGTTTGGGTCGAAAATTTAAGCTTCTGAGAGATCAAATTTCAAATTATTTGACCTTTGTGGTGTCTAGCAAACTACTCACTGAATTTGGAGTCTATTTATTTAAAATTTACACAAAAGTGGTATTCAGACAGACGGCAATTATTTTACTAAGTTTTTTGGCGATAATTCGGCTGTAAAATGGCAAAGTTGAAAGAGTTGACCTTTGCCGATTCTACGAAATTTCCCCGGCAATGTTGGGTCTGGAGTCATGAAATTTTTTGGACATAGATAAAATTTAATATTTTGATTTGTGATCAAAATAATTACTGTCAAGGGGTCAAAATTGGCGACCAATTTATTAAAATAAAAAATACCCCCGCGGTCTCTACGAAATTACTCAGACAATTTTGGTTTGAAATAGTTGAAATTTTACATAAAGTGTATTCACACGTATGGCAAGTTATGAACAGCACATAGGGTCCGACAAAAGATTGGCGGAATTGCTAGTATATATACATATATATATTTATATATATTTGTTAATGTTCATTGTAACCCAGGTATAAGAACTTTGGATCTAAGTTCAACACGGAAATTGAGCGCCGTTGGAATAGCATACAAAATCGCTTATATACAAATTAGACCGTGCGCGCGCACACACACACTTTATATATATATATATATATATATATATATATATATATATATATATATATATATATATATATATATGAGAGCAAACACTTAATAAACATGTTAAAAAACACTTTGAAAAAGAGTTAAAAAGAAAACATTTGGTAAGTGGATAGTCCTTAATCCGCGAAGTTTCGAAGAAATAGTTTCCTTCTCATCAGAGGGTAGGAATTAGCAAAATTCGGTATCGGATCTTGCATACAAAAGTATTTGATGAAACTACAAGTCAAAGATCTTACTTGATAACAAACAGTGACGCAGAGGGCATACGGTGAAGAAAAAGGTGTTTACAGAGGAATGAATTGTTTGGTGAAAGGTAAATAATCCAATGACGGTAAAATAAAAAAAAATACAATTCCAATAAAGTTAATTGAGTTTCCATTTGCACAAATAAATCCAAGGAAATCACGTAATTGGAAGATGGTCCAAAATAATCCAAAATACCGAAATCATTTATTTAATATATATATATATATATATATATATATATATATATATATATATATATATATATATATGAGACTACTGTATTTAATCGAATAAATTCATATACGAAAGCATTATTGTATGCGAAAACTTTAAGTATTTACTTTAACAGTATTCAATACATAGGTAGAGCAATATATTTCTTTATAACTTACTATATATATGTATATATATGTATATATATATGTGTATTTATATATATATGTATATATATATGTGTGTGTGTGTATGTATGTGTGTGCGCGCGCGTGTCGAGAGAGAGAAAGAGTTGAGACAGAGATTCATAGAACGTACATTTTCATGAAGTATGTTGTATATAAAATGTGAATATGATACTCATCACATAAACGCATTTTTCTGGCTATTTTGTTTTTGTTTAAAAAATATAAAGAATGTTGGATATATTTAGATATTTTAGCCAAGTAGATAAATCGTTATTCCGCCGAAAAGTGTTGGAAGATATGTATGCAGAATGTATTACAAAATGTATATATAGTATATATATATATATATATATATATATATATATATATATATATACATATATATATATATGTGTGTGTATATATAATCATAAGCATATATATATACATATATATATATATATATATATATATATATATATATATATATTGGATTTAAATGATAAACAACTTACCATGAACAATGCTGAAACATACGAGGCGTTAACTTTTGAAAGCTAATGCCTTGGGGTAAAATATTTAGCGAAGAACTAAGAGAACATGTTTCAGGAATCCAAAAGTATAAAACGCACAAATACTTTTATTGAATACGAAAAATATCCCCGAGAAAAATTCAGTTACGGAAAATGTATGCTATAAAGAATACTTGCTGTGTTTAACCTTACTTTTCACATAAAACCGTGTCATGTTTAACACATGCATGCATTTAATTTTATTTTTGAAAAATATATGGAATGTAAAATACGCAAGGATACATCAATGTAGGTATTTTATGTAATACCTACATTTCTCAAATCGGAATAGTCAAACACTTGACTTTCTCCTCCCACTATGGTGTAATTTAGAAACCCGCGGATATATCATAGACTTATCAAATGCTTTGGATAGGTTTCGCGTAGCATGGAAGTTCTGAAGGATGTGAATGTGAAACTTGGAAGAAGATATAGTAGTATATTATACACATAAAAAATCAATCTTTGCGTCTTCCAATGATATTTAAACAGTTTTTCATGTTGTTCTTTGTTCGGGGCTAGCTTCTTTATAGAATACTTTTTAATTAACACATTTAGAGAGGCGCCCCCATCTCTGTAAGCATATATAACGTTGTTACTTTTACATTAATATCCATTGAAAACGCATATAAAATAGCTGATTACGAGGATTTCAGACGCAATTCAGATCAATATTAATTAAAAATATTAAGTATTAAGTTTTATTTGACAATCTGATGCTCTTGGAAAATGTATTACGTTTTTTTTAAGACGATGTAACTTCGTATGTGCAAGATCTACTATTTTAAATGTTTAACAGTTTATTTATATGGAATGTATATATATATATATATATATATATATATATATATATACATATATATATATATATATATATATATACTTCAGAAAAATTATCCACAATCACTTGATATGGAAACCTGTGATTATAAGTTATGCAATATATTACTGGTAGTAATATTCCCTAAATGTTATCCTAACTAAATAAGAATTGCTCGATATACACACAGAGCAAATTAATCAAATTTTAGTCATCTAATGAATTTAAAAATATATGCCAAATATTTGAGGTTAAGATCAAATATTTTTATTATTTTATGTAAGAGAAAGTATAAAATAGAAATATTTTAACTCGTTATCTTGTAGGATTTCGATGTCTACAATCTATTCAGAGGAGAAAATATTAGCAAATCGTTATAATGCTTTACACCGTATTTTCTAAAATCAGTGAGACATGGAAACTCACAATTACAAATTGATTGAGTAATTAAAAGTCATAGATTAAGGGAAGTTAAAGAAAAGGATATAAACGTTAACATTTAAATCGCATGGTAAAATCCAAGGTGAATGTCCTTGAAAGCAGTGTGGTAAAATGATCCAAACTGTATTTTGAGTAATCAACATCACAATGTTATGATCCGAATTAGACATATTCATGGAGCAATTCTCCTTTGTTTATATAATGGGTCCGATAAAAAGGTGTTTTCATATAGACGCCCAGTAATTATAAATTGATATATTTAATATGTTTTTAAGTATTGAACATGAGCTTAAATTTCTACTAAGAAATAAATTTCAAATTATTAATAAAATTAAAAATTAAATCCTCTTTAGCAGACAGGCATACAATATGAGAGTAACTGAAGTGATACGAAAAACGAAATATAAAGAACAGAAACTCCTTGCGTGTAATAAAAAAACGATTATGAGATAATATAAAATAAAATAAAATAGAACGGGAGGGAAGCGCACGTATTAATGCATGGGGAGATATAGAAAAAAGAAAAAAAGAAAGAAAATAATAATGAATAAATAGAGGGGGATACATAGAGAGAGAGAGAGAGAGAGAGAGAGAGAGAGAGAGAGAGAGAGGAACATGAACTACGTAGACAAATCCATAAACCATTATAATTTAAGTGGCAGGTCGCGAAATTAGGTCAGGAATCTTACGTGAGTCCAAACATATGAAAGAAAGAAAAAATAGAAGAGAAAGCAAATTAATAACAATGCATGTAAAACAGAAACCAACCGCTTAAACTAATTTATTTTAAATCAATCCAGTCAACTCCAAATAATATTATATATATATATATATATATATATATATATATATATATATATATATATATATATATATATCTTTTTTTTACAATTTTACAAAATTAAGACGGAACAAGAGCCCTTGTTGAGTTCGCTGTGTTTTTAAGATTGGAAAAAAGAAGAATTCGTTAGCGTATAAATATATCAATCATTAGTTAATATAGGTGCTACACGACCTATAAAGAACACCTGAACTGCTACCTAACTAATATTCCCAAATGCATGAGAGTTTCAGGAAATTTAACTTAAGGGAACAGCGAGGATACTAAAATAAGCTCTCGGTTGTTTTTGATAAAATAAAGCAGGCGGATGTTGATGGTTAACGTGTAATTGAGCTACATATAGGACGGTTAAACCTTATATAATGTAAGGAAATTTACGACGTAATTGTTTTAATCTATGAATCTCTAAAATACGCCCCCAAAGATACACCAGTGAACGTTTTTTTCTTGCTATCTGAAAAAAATATATACGGCCACATATAAAGCAACAGAAAAGAAAAAAAATCAAAAATATATAACTGTAATTATCAGAAAGTGAAAGTTTTCTAAACAAAAAAAAATCGTAAGCCAACACTCAATAATAATGAACCTCACCTTCCCTCTACTCTCGTAGATGTAAGAAAAAGTATATAAGGAAACGAAAAATGCAAGAAATGTGGAGTATATTGTATCTGATTCTATTTTTAATGTTTTCTTATTGGTTAAAATGTACTCGAGATAATTACAGGACGCTAAAACCGTATACCGTATATTATGTAAATCCTAGGAATTGGAAATGACATGGGTAATTTTAAAGTGAAAAAATAATTTATAGCAGGGTGTGATGACATGTGTAATTTTAAATTGAGAAAAGGTGTATTACATTGTGTCGATTGAACTGCCGTAGTAAATCCAATAGTCGGATTGTTATGGCGGAGAAATCTGTATTTTTGAATAGCGAAGTGTACAGGTAGTTGTAAGTGTATGAGTGTACGATCCACAAAATATCGGTGTCAAGTAAATATTTTTATAATAGTTATGTAGGTAGTCGGTCCTGTTTAGCAGATTGGGAGGACGTTTCACTTAGAGGTGGATATATGAGTTCCCTCATATTAAGATATTGGTAGTCCTGATGACGTTGCTGCAAGGAAATTAGATAATGATTGATTATATGTAATAAATATGTCGGTCACGGCGTTCATAAGTTACATAAGATGGAGTGTAAAATTTTAGACAAAATAACTCCGTGTGTTGCAGCAAACATGGCAAACTTATCGTAATTTGGTCTTGAGGGGAAAATCTGCTATCAAATTATTATATAGGGGATATTAATCAAGCCCTAACAGCTACACACCAAACAAAAGTATATCTCTAATATTATTCGTTGACTACTGAGCGAAGTTTATATGTAAAAGAAAACATTAAAAACGTTGTTTAACTTAGAAATATATATCTGAGCAGACGTCTTGCCTATACATTACGCCAAAATAGACCTGCCAAATTCCATTTTCGTTTCGATTTTTATTTCTTAGCAGCTATTTTTCCCAGAAAAAATAAAATCAACTTTGTTTCACGAAACAAACAAAAAAAAACATATATTTAGTTACAAGAATGTAAGTGATTCCAGAATAGATTGGTTTGGAGAAAAAATAGTCGTTTATTTGTAATAAAGTCCAATTAATGAACTTCTGGTTTTGTTTTCATATAACAAATAACTGTCAATTCGGAATTTTTAAGAGTTGTGTAATTTTTTACAATTTCTATTATGTTTATTTGTACACAAAACTGTAAAATAAAACATTAAATAATCCCACGTTGATTTTTTACAAAAACAAAAAAAATCACTTTTTGGCATCGCCCTGTCATATTTTCTGGCTTCAAAGCGGATATGATCGCTTGAGAAAAACATGCACTGGCAGAATGAATAACAAAAAAAAAAAATAAAAACACTTTCCCATCCAAATAAATGTCAATGAAAACGAATTTCCTATTGGTAAAAACACAGAATAAATCAATATTATTACCTTCTATCGAACATTTTTACGAACACTAAACTGGCAAAAACGCGAGAAGAAAATTGAATTTTCGGAATAAAATCATTTCTGTTATATGTGCACATGAATTTAGGATATTCTTGTAAAATGTGCGTGATAAAATAGTTAGACTGTGAATATATATATATATATATATATATATATATATATATATATATATATATATATATATATATATATATTCACAAATTTATATTTGGAAACACACACTTATACCCACACAAGAAGACAAAATAATACTCAGAGACACACATATTGTGTGTGTATGTATGTATGTATATATGTATGTATATATATATACATATATATATATATATGCGTACATATATATGCATATATATACGTACGCATATATATACAAATATTTACATGTATATACATACATATGCATATATACACACATGTATTTGCATATATATGCATACATAGACATACACATACCCACATACACACAGATACACACACACACACACACATATATATATATATATATATATATATAATGTAATATTCTCCCGCAAATCTGTAATTTGTCTAGGTAAATACGACTAAGTTTTATTTTTTTTCAGAGTCTACACGTAAATCTATGGGCTAAATGAAAAGATAGTGCGCAATTAAATTAAAATTTACATTAAACCAATCGACCAAAAGTAATAGAATCAAACTATTAATGCGATAATAATAATAATAATAATAATAATAATAATAATAATAATAATAATAATAATCAATATAATAAATAATGATAAGGATAATAATAATAATGATGATGATAATAATAATAATAATAATAACAATAATAACAATAAAATATAAACCTCAAATACATGTCCTTAATAATTTTTTTTTTTAAATTGTACTACTACATCAAGATATACAAAACGTGTAATTATGGATTTTCATATCAATTAAAATAAAACAACAACATTCATATAATACATATATTGCTTGCACGACGACAACCCTCTCGAGAACATTATTATATAATATTTTTTACAATAGTGCAATCAAACGACACCTTATCTGCCACAACAAAAAAATGAAAATCAACAGAAATGCAAAATATACAACAGCAAATACTTAAATTTTGTACCGAAAAATTGTTCATAAAGTTACAATTACTAGAAGCAATACAAAGACTTTTTAAAAACAAGAAAAAACATCTAAAGCCACATATTAACCGAATTGCATTGAATACCGTCTATAATAACAACCGTATTCGAAAATTGAAAACGAAACAAAATAAATTCTACTACATATAGTGCTTTCTCTTCATCTTGAAAAACAACAAGTCAATTAAAAAAAAATAAAAATATGGATAATATTCGAATTGAACATATTTCTAAAATAAAATGCATGCATTTTTTGTTATTGAACATAAGATCTACTGAAGAAAATTTTAGGACCTTATAAAAATTTTATCGATGACAAAGTCCTGGTAGTCACACATATCAGTACGTTGAGTTTTTCGTTCACTGTCAGAAGCACAACATACCAGTTATCAGATAACTTAATATAAACCCGACCTCGCATCTATAAAACTAGTGGGGTAAGTACAGTTATTTATGTTAATGCTATATACATATATATATATATATATATATATATATATATATATATATATATATATAG